>NC_084502.1:25863038-26133038 GCF_024500385.1 Phyllopteryx taeniolatus | reverse complement strand
GTTGCACAACGCAAGAAGCATACAACAGATCTTTCCACTCATATATGACAAGTGCTTCCTATCTTTAGCAGTTTCCCTTTTCTTGGGAGTTTTCGACAGTTTAGCCATGTTTACTTTTTTAGAAAACGATCCACACAATATCGCACCCACTTCAGTCTTCATTCATAAACGTGGCGGCTGCTGGTCACATCTGTGATTGGCTGACTGTGTGTAGGCGGAACCTGCATCTACCGAATGCATGCGTGGAGAGCTATTTTGACGTGATTATGGCGACATTAACCGTTCGTTGTCTTAATTAAATAGGCGCTACAATTCAATAAATAACATACAAACTGTAAATGGTATATTTTGACGAAAATAAAATTATTTCCGGACGTCTTTTACCACGTCAATCAAAAACACTATTAAATTTGTGATTGGATGATCGAAGATGCAGAGATGGAACTTCCGCCTATAAGCGTAACAGATTTCCGCCTACGCTACAGCACTGAGCAGACAACTAGTTTTCAGTTCACAGCAATGACTTATCAGCAGAGTTAATGATCATTACGCAGCGCGGGTAGAAGCACAGCATAGGTCCTTCTGTTTGTCCATACGCAAACCGAATGTAATATGTAACGAGGTAAATTTTCTACAAAAATTTTGGACGCAACCCGAATTGCTCGTAAACCGGGTCGTTCGTAACCTGAAGTTCTACTGTATTCTGTCGTCTGAATGGCATCAGGTGGACATACAGGTTTATGGGCTAGGCTCCAGCAGCCCGCGAGCCTAGTGAGGATAAGCGGTAAAAGAAAATGGATGGATGAATGTTCTGCCATCTAGTGGAAGAGCATTTAATTGTTCTGCCTGTCGATAAACATCACAGGCATAGATAAATATTAGTACATTATTTGTAGTACATAAATAATAATTTTTGGACCAATTACGTAAAATTGGACAATTTTCCCGTGGCCCAGAGGTTGAGAAACACTTTGCTAGATGCGTAAAATTTTATTTCACTTGCAAATGAACATTTTCATATTTTTTGTTGTCTGTGACCTTTAATACATTGTCGTTTGAAAAATAATTAGAAATTAAACAAAGCAGACCTAAATAATTAGTGCAGAGGGTTTTGTTTTGCGATAAAAAAAAGAGAGTTTGAGAAATGGCAAACATCCATTGGTTTTTAATTGCCATGTTGTCACTCACGGCCATTGGTTTCTCCAGAAGGACATGGTAGCCCTTGTTTGCAAAGGCCACTGCAGGCTCCTGGGACACACACAATCATACATGAATAACATAGAATAACTACAATGTGGGTTTACAAACCAGTTCAGATATTATTACTGACCTTATGAAGGGTGTCTGGTGTGCAAATTAAAACGGCGTCTGCACACTTCTCTCTTTCAGCTAAAATGCGCCAGTCTAGGAGACGCAGAGTTGTAAATGGAACAAGGCACATCAGAATCAGAATCATCTTTATTTGCCAAGTATGTCCAAAAACACACAAGGAATTTGTCTCCGGTAGTTGGAGCTGCTGTAGTACGACAACAGACAGTCAATTTACAGAACACTTTGGAGACAGAAAGACATTGACAAAAAAAAACAGTCACTGAGCAGTAAAGGGTTGCTAGTTATCTGGTAATGCCGGTAAATGTTTTCTTTTTTTTTTGACTAAGGATTTCAAGATGTTCATGCTCACCTTCATACAGGTTCTCATCTGCAATGTTGAACAATTGTTGGAACTTTGTGCGAGCAAACTTCCGGGGATCGGCTACTCCAACAACCTGCAATAATGTAGTAGTGTTACGACTCATAGCTGCGGCTTTAGCTTTTAATTTATTTTATTTATATCTCACTCATCTCTCTGAACTGGAAGCAATAAGCATAGACTCAAAAAGTGAAGTGGGTTACACAAGTGGCCCTGAATGACCACGAGTGGCGCATGGATCTGCTTTAAAATAGCTCACCAGTGATGAGACATTGTGATTTCCTAGGAATGTTGTAGAAGTGATGATTGGAAATTGTAAATACTTGCAGAGATTGAAATAGTTTTGCATGTTGATATTCATCTGTTTCCTACCTTGTTAAATCACCATGGATATTTTTTTGAGAGAAATCTTTAACATGGTCAATGTCATCAGGGTAATGAATAGCATTACAAATAATAACATTAATTAAAGGTGATTTGAGCAAATTTGTTATTTCAGAAGTGTGTATCAAACTTTTAAGGCAAGGCAAGTTTATTTGTATTGCACAACTCATCGACCAGGGAAATTTAAAGTGCTTTACAATGGCAATGAAAAATACATTCTGCACAAAACTTTAAAATTACTTATAAAATAAGATGAAAGTAGCCAATTAAAATCAGACATTGGAAATCATAAACCTAAAACAGTTTAAGCATTAAAAATACAATAAAAGTTA
Organism: Phyllopteryx taeniolatus; assembly: GCF_024500385.1. NCBI lineage: Eukaryota > Metazoa > Chordata > Actinopteri > Syngnathiformes > Syngnathidae > Phyllopteryx > Phyllopteryx taeniolatus. Next base: position 26,130,632 of record NC_084502.1, on the reverse strand, counting down.
AGAGAGAGAGAGAGAGAGAGAGAGAGAGAGAGAGAGAGAGAGAAAAGATTGAGCATCTAAGAGAAACTTACAGTAAACAATGTGTTTTTAGGCCTGATTTATAAGAGCCGACAGTTTGAGCAGATCTCGGGTATTCGGGAAGTTTGGTCACCAGGTGAGGAACATCATAGCTGAATGCTGCTTCACTATTTTTCTTTTAATTCTGAGGCCATTCAGTGTTTTGTAGAGTAAGAGTTTGAACTCTATCCTTTGACTAACAGGAAAGCAGTGTAAAGAGGAACGGTGTAATTTGGTCCAGTTTCCTGGTGTTAGTTATTACTCTGACAGCAGCGTTCTTGTTGCCCCTCGTATTAATAAGTAGCCAAGAAGCATCTCCCAGTTCGTCAAATGTTGGTAGCTGGTTTACCTGCACACGGTCAGGGTGGATAATAGCATAGCGGGAATAGATCTCTCCTCGACAGCCTGCTCCCACCACGATGACCCGGACAAGTGGACTCATGTTGTCAACCTTCCGCACCTGTCAAGATGGTCACTTGAAAGCAGCAGCTACTCTTATTTTTCCCTTTAGGCGTAGAGCTGTGTTCACTGTTCTGCGTGCGTGGACCAACCACATTCATTAAATTTCAGACAAACTGCAACTTGACACACAGATAGAAAAGCCCCGCCCTCCAGTGTGTTGCATTCAGGGGCTCCTGCGATTTGTCAGACTTCTTTCGGATATCCGCTTGTCCTTGTGAGAGTCGCGATTGAGCTAGAGTGTAAGACATTGTCGAATGTAAATAATTAATAAGTAACACTAGCAGACGAATATATTACGGGTTGATTAATCTCCTGCTTTATGCTAAAACTTTACAAGCTTGGTCAAAAAGAAACAGCAGCTAAGTGTAGCGGCGTTAATGTTTCCCACTAATACGAACCCACCCTAATCCTAACCTTAACCGATCCTAAACCGCCTTAGGACCAACCCTAGCCCTCAACCTAACCATAACAAAGTTCTTCGTTTTTTATGTCGTGCAAATGTCATACACGTTTGGGACGGTCATGTACATCTGCTGCGTAGTCTGCCCTTCCCGCGGCGCAGGAGCCAATCGTGTAGCAGAGTTGATTTCTATCCTGCCTAGAAACTGCGTGGGAAATCTAATAAGCATGAGCCACAAATATGAATACGATACGGAGATAAGCCATCGCACAGCAGCAGACATGCTAACTGACGTGCCTACGTGGCGGCCACACTGACGGGGGCAACGTTCCCATCAAAGGCAATACATGGAGATTGAAAATTAGTGGTAACTTACTCATTTCTCAACTCATTTTCATAAAGTTTACTATTTTGTCAACTTCAACGCCTGTGCTATTAAGACAGAAACTTTAAAAAGAGAGCCATTAAAATATTTTTCCATGTGAAAGTTTCTTCCCAGTTCCCTTGTTGTAATTATACAGTGGTGTGTACAACCGAATACAGCTTAATGTGCAGGCCTCCTTGTCATTTTCGGTTTTCTTGCCGTCCTCAAACATGGAATGCGCCGACATTTTGCCGCAGCTCAAAGGGGCGTGTCGTATCTATACCTAGGTTATATCTATGGCGTGAGCGTTCTCAAGTCTGGTTAGCTACAAACATCCGTGATGCTAGCTAGCTCGTGACTCTCCATATCTACTCGATTTATAAACGCCTGAAGTCGCGTAAAAATAGATTATTTTTAAGACACAGATGTGTCTTTAATAAATTAACGGGCTGGGCTTGTGAGCTTTTGGAGCCTTTTTTTTTTTCAATATATAAATTGCTCGTCAAGGAGAAGCTTGTTGACTTTTGCGCGCTAGCTCGCCGCCAAGTTGTTTGGCAAAACTGCGAAGAACGACAACAGCATCGCTATGAATGTTGACAGCGTTAACCAGTCTGTCACCACTGGAGCTTCGTCTAACGCGACGACGTCTTTAACTTCAACCAACTGTATCGCAAATGAGAACGCGTCAAACAACGTCGGCAGCATCCCTGCGGTCACCAGCAACGGTAATGCAATACTGGAACTGTAAAAGAATGTCTTTTAAAGTGTTTATGGTTCAACGGTCAGAATGTTAAGAATATCTGCACCTGTGGGATTCAACGCTAATTAAGTAATAAACTTGTAGTCTTCGATGATTTATATGCGTACTCGCCGATACAGCGTGTCGGTCGTTGATGATGAAAATAGGTTGTAGTTTAATCCGATATTGTTCAAATACACTTGATTGCACAAGTTTCACTCAACTATTCCATTACTGACATTTTAACATCCAACTGCATGTTTGTCCAACAGTCTTGCTATACATTTCATTTAAATGTTCTCTGTAACACAACGCATTTTTTTAGGAGCAGTTTTGCGAATCATATCTTCATTTGAGGAGCAACTTTCTAATTTTGAGGAGCAATTTTTTGCTGCTTAATCGCACAGGGACCCGAAGCAAAGATTTTACGAAACAATAAAAATACCACACTATAACGTGGGAGTTGAATGTAGGGCTGCAGCTAACGAATATTTTAGTATTTGAGTATCCTCGTACAAATTAGATCAAACAATGGATTATTTGGATAAAATGTATATTTGCTAGGTTAAAGAGCAATTGCAGAGATGCCAACCAATAAAAATTCACTTTCAGAACAATTTGTCCAAATGTATCTGAATTTCCATATTTTCAAAGTTTGTCAAGAACATTATCGTGGCACAGTCATAATCGTTAATAAATTATGGCTTCAATAGTTGTCATTTTAATGTTTTTATTACATCAACCTTGCAATGGCAGACACTGTCAGAGCCTGAATCAAAGTACCAGTATATGAGATTTCGACATGCCATCAAAAATATCTGTCTCAATGGATCAAAACCGGCTTTGCCAATTCTGTTTTCAACCCTGGTAACAAAACAAACAAACAAACAAACAAATAAACAAGCAAACAAACAAAAACAAAAAAGCAAGTCCATTAATTCAGATTAATCAAATCTCAAACTTCAAAATAAAAATTCAGCACTATATTTTGCAAAGAAACAAATAACATTTTTGATTGAACTGGTTTCTATTTTGCGCAAAGTACTTGTATATGTATTCGCTTGCATGCTATTTAGATTCATTCATTCATTAATCTTCCGTACCACTTATCCTCTCTAGGGTCACGGGTGTGCTGGAGCCTATCCCAGCTGACTTTGGGAGAGAGGCAGGGTATAACCTGAACTGGTCGCCACCCAGTCGCAGGCCACATATAAGCAAACAACCGTTCGCACTCAGATTCACACCTATGGGCAATTTAGAGTCTTCAATTAACCTACCATACATGTTTTTGATGATGTGGGAGGAAACCGGAGTACCCGGAGAAAACCCACGCAGGCATGGGGAGAACATGCAAACACCACACAGGCGAGGCTGAATTTGAACCCGGGTCCTCAGAACTGTGAGGCAGATGTGCTAACCAGTTGGCAGACGTGCTAACCAGTCGTCAACCAAGGTGCTGAAAGGATGCAAGTTTCCCCATTCTGGGACTAATAAGTGTTATCGTATCTTATATTACAAATATTTATTAATAATAATAATAATTTACTTTGAACCTGCCCACGTTCTGAAGTGACGTGTGCTGGGACTTACTAATTAATTTCTGGTTCAGATTTGCCACCCTGTGTGGATATGTAATATTTTATATTTATAGCTCTAAAAATTTATTAATTGGCCTGCTATTTTGTTGTTCAAAGTTACTCCCTGCGAGAATGCGGTTCCAGCCAGACCTATGTGAAAAGTGCTTTATCACCAAATCACTTATTTAAATTTTTGATGGCTGCCTGTAACGATAGCTTGGCAATTGGCATGGCTTTGAAATTTTCTTCGCCTATCCACTCCTGGTCCTCCATATGTGAGTAAGGTAAGAAGCTTGGTAAGAAGTGTAGCTTATTCGCTACCAGAGAGACGGTAATGTCATATGCTGCATATTTTTTTCCCCAATACCTGAAACAATCAGTGTTACGGCCGCATTGAGTCAATGGTCAGTGATTTCCGTAACAAAATACGGATGTTCCGTAAAATTTGCCAGCTCTGCAATTATGAATACATAATACATAATACTCTGTATCATTTGCCCATCACTAGCATTTTATGACATATTAATACATTAGGTTCATGGCTGCAAATATTCTTTGTACTAATACAAGTTTGGGAAGTGTTCAATTTGATCAAACTAAAATGAAGGAACCTTGATAGAAAACAAATATTTACTTCATCTTCCGTCAACAAAACCCTCCTCTGTTTGGGTATGTGATGATGATCCATTTTACTCTTATTCCTCTCTGGCCACATTTGCCATGTTTTTCACCTATTTGACTCAAAGTTTTGGCACTTACCGATCATCAGATTGGCCATATGTCACACAGTGACTAAACTGAGCAAAAATCACCCTGTATGTACCGCTATTAGGGGGTGCTCCGATCACGATAAGATCTGCCGATCACCGCCAATACCGTTCATGTGCATTAGCTGTAAATCTTTCAATTTATTTTATGGTGAGTGGAATTGGCTATATGAGCTGACATGTTTGGTTGGGTTTGCTTTGCAGGTGCTGCGCACCTGTGCAGTGTGAAGGGGGATGGTACACTAGGGCTGGGTGACTATGGGAAAAAATAATAATCTCAATTATTTTGATTGATATTGAAATCATGATTAATAAATACGATTCTTTTATTTTAAAACTGTAGTTATTTAACAACCAGAACTTAAAGAACAACCAGCCAATAAATTTGTAACAAAGAAAATATTAATATATTAAAATAATAGAAATTTTTAAAAAAAAAATACTAATAATAAAAATAAATAGTCATCGCAAAAAAGGTGCCAATATTTTTAGCCATGACTGTATTGTCTATTATATTTGTATATAAAAAAAAAAATCCTTTTTTTTTGTAATCCTAGCTGAGCTAAAACACAAAAAGTTTAGTCTGATTTCATGTCACGGTCAGGAAATAAAGCGTGTCTTTTTATGCAGTCAATGACTGTATCTGCTGTGTGCACCATGGCCCCTTAGGGGCAGTGTGGTGCAATGCATGCTGTGAGCTACTCATTTTCCACAAGCTTAAAAAGAGTAGAATTCTGTTTTAACTTAAACTCGTTTTTCACAGATTTGGAAGAATCTGAATATTGTTATATTAACTGTGTTACAATGGGGTTTGTGTGTGAATATTCAATATTTGAAGGTAAATACCTTCCGTGATCAAATGCTAGCTCGCCCGTCAGTAGGGTTTTCCATTGACTGTTAGCATAAGTTGGAGATTTCTAAAACAATGTCTTGTATTTTAATATAAATTGACTCATAATTATTTTTGTTGTGCATTTACTTTTATAGTAAACTCCAACTGGGGTGACAATAAACAGCTTAAAGCATGCTCAAATTTGGATCAATTGCCCAGCCCTGAGCTACACTTCAAGCATGAACGGCCTTTTTAAGGTCATGCCACTGTATTTCAATCAGATTCAAATTTGGACTTTGACTAGGCAACTCCAAAACCTTCATTTTGTTTTTTTAAGTCATTCAGAAGTTGACTTGCTGGTGTGTTTTGGATCGTTATCCTGCTGCAGAACCCAATTGCGCTTCAGCTTGAGGTCTCAAACTGATGGCTGAACATTCTCCTCCAGGACTTTCTGTTAAAGAGCAGGTTTCATGGTTTCATTAATCACAGCAAGTTGTCCAGGTCCTCAAGGAGAAAATCAGCCCAAGAGCATCACACTACCACCACCAGGTTCGACTGTTGGTATATTCTTTTTTATGAAATGCTTCGCTACATTTACGCTAGACGAGACACACACCTTCCAAAAAGCTCAACTTTCATCTCGTCAGTCCATATAATATTCTCCGAAATCATTCAATGTTTTTTTTTTAATTATTATTATTAATATATTTTTTTTATTTTCAAAAGTAAGCCTTTATGTTCTTATGTTCTTTTTGGTCAGCAGTGGTTTTCACCTTGGAACTCTGCCATTGATGCCATTTTTGCCAAGTCTCTTCCTTTTTGTTGTCATGAACACTGACCTTAACTGAGGCAAAGGGGGGCCTTACGGTTCTTTAGAAGTTGTCCTGAGTTCCTTTGTGGCCTCTTGATGAGTCATTGCTGTTCTCTCGGGGTAATCTTTGTCGGCTGGCCACTCCTGGGAATGTTCAGCACTGTTCCATGTTTTTTTCCATGTGAGGATAATGGCTTTCCCTATGGTTTTCTTTAGAAATGGCTTTTGTAACCCTTTCCAGACTGATAGAAGTAAATTACTTTATTTCTCGACTGTTCTGGAATTTCTTTAGAGTGTGTCATTTTGTTGCAGCTCATCTTTTGTCCGACTTGATTTTGTAAGGACAGATTCTGTTTAAGTGATTTCTTGATTGAACAGGTCTGGAAGTAATCAGGCTTGGGTGTGATCAGTGAAAATTACCCGGAAATTGTGATGAGCCACAATTAATTCATCATTTAACAAAGGGGGTAAATGACTTTTTCCACACAGGGCCAGGTAACTTTGAATATATATTTTTTCCTTAATAAATGAAATCACCATTTAAAAACAGCATTTTAAGTTCAAAATCCAGACTTTGCTGCAGGAATCTGTGAGGGTCACAGATGTAAGATGACACAACTGGCCAGAAGTAATTGGTGTACCCAGGGTAGGCTTAGTGACAGTTACACAGTAGACATAAGTGCTGTCAAAATTAATGATTAATCCAAGCAATTAAGAATAGTAAAGTCCGGGGGGGAAAAACTCAAACCTGACAGATAATGTCAAATATTACACTTTGGTTTGAGTTCTCTGCCACAGACATCTAGGCTAGGCTATAGGTCTGCTCTCTTTGTCCTAGTATGACAATTTGTCTTGGATTTGTTACTTGATTTGTATCATGTGCAGGTGGGATGAATCATGTAAAAACCAATAGGCTGTAGGAATGGTATATTTTTATGCAGTACTTCTCATCCAACCACATTCAAAATCTCCTGGTACGATTTATCTGGGTAGGTTTTTTGTGTGCGCGTTTTTAAACAATGACAAGCCAGAAAGAACATGATCCAAAATATTTCTTTTTTTTTTTATGGAGTAGAAAGTTTAGATATTTGTGTGAAAATTTACGGAGCAGAAGTAAAAAGTAGGCTGAAAAATAAACATTCCAGTAAAGTATACAGTAGACACCCCAAATTTCTACTTAAGTAGGGTAATGAAGTACTTGTGCTTGATTACTGGCCACCTCTGACCAGGAAGAAGCCATTACTCCAAAAGAAACAAAAAAAGCCAGATTATAGTTTGCAATTGAATTTAGGGACAAAGATGTAATTTTTGGAGATATGTCCTGTGGTCTGAAGAAACTAAAATTCAACTCTTTGGCCCAAATGAGCATCTTTATATTTGGAGGGAAAAGGGGGACGCTTCCAAGCCTGAGAACACTATCCCAACTTCAAAATACAGGGGCAGCAGCATCATGTTGTGGGGAGGAGGGAGTGGTGCACTTCACAAAATAGATGGGAAAAAAACATATAGAAATACTGAAGCACCTTCTCAAGATGGCAGCCAGGAAGTTTAAACTTGGACACAAATGGGTCCTCCAAATGGACAGTAACCCAAACATTTACCGTATTTTCACGACCATAAGGCGCACTTAAAGCTCTTAAGTAAATTTTCTCCAAAATGGACTGGGCGCCTTATAATGCGGCACGCTTTATGTGTGCACAGAGTTACATTTATAAATGTGTGATGAGCGCTCCGCTCTGCTTTTTAAAAAAAAAAAAAAATTTGACTTTTGTTTTTTACCGCTTGACTGACTCGGAGCATTTCCTGCCGACACGCTGCTTATACAGAGGAAAAGCAAACATGTCTGAGGACAGAATGCGGACGTAAAGGGGGAAGGGTGCGTGAAGGAGGACTCTAAAGCCACTCCCTCAGTAGGTATATAGCGCCGGGGTCTGCATTGTGCAAAACAACAGGTTTGGCTAGGGACCCGCTACCGATAATGGCACCTACGAAGAGACACGCTTACGAAGCATAGTTGGATCATGGACCAGAGGAAGCAAAGGAGAGGGTTGTCTCAAGGCATTAGAAATAACTTTATAGACAGTAACAGTAAAGGCTATAACACCCTCTCCAAGCAGCTTCATGTTCCTGTGACTACAGTTGCACATATTATTTGGAAATTTCAGATCCACGGGACTGTAGCCAACCTCCCTGGGTGTAGCCACAGGAGGAAATTTGATGACAAATTGAAGAGACTGATAATACGAATGGTAACAAAAGAGCCCAGAACAGCAATCGAAAAATATTAAAGGTGAGCTCCAAAGTCAAGATACATCAGTGTCATATTGCAACTTTTGTCGTCGTTTGAGCCAAAGTGATTCATGGGGGCCGACCGAGGAGGACACCAGTGTTGAAAATGAGTCATAAAAATGTGAGACCGGAATTTACAAAACTGCATGTTGACAAGCCACAAAGCTTCTGGGAGAATGTCCTATGGACAGATGAGACAAAACCAGAACTTTTAGGCACATCCGCTCAACTGTTTGTTCACGGATGCAAAAATGAAGTATTGCATGAAAAAAACACTGTCCCCACTGTGAAACATGACGGAGGCTCTGTTATGTTCTGGGGCTGCTTTACTCCATCTGGCACAGGGTGTCTTGAATCTGTGCAGGGTCTTGCAACCGGATAATGACCCAAAACACACTGCTAAAAAACATATGCATACAAGAATGGCTAAGAGCAAAACATTGGACTATTCTGAAGTGGCCTTCCATGAGCCCTGATCTAAATCCTGTTGAACAGCTGTGAAAGGAGCTGAAATGTTGTCTGGAGAAAGCTCCTTCAAACCTGAGACAACTAGAGCTGTTTGCTCATGAAGAGTGGACCAAAATACCTGCTGAGAGGTTGGGAAGTCTCATTGAAAGTTACAAAAATCATTGATTGCAGTGATTTCCTCCACGGGTTCTGTTACAAAATATTAAGTGAAGGGTACCATAGCCTGTTTTATTAATGTTGTTGTTGTTGTTTTTTTTTTTTTTTTTAAATAATTCTGTTCCACAATTCAAAAGCAATGTTTTATTCTCATTGGTTAATTTTCATATTTTTATTTTTACTTTTGTGAGATTCAAGTTATTTCTGTGACCACAGTGGGGGTTTTCTTTCACTAACAGAGGGGTACCAACAATTTTGTCCATGTGTGTTTCTTATATAGTGTATGTAAAGTTATGGTTTCAACTGGAAGTACTTGACAGACGGCAGCTGTCTCCTTCACCGCCCGAGCGGAGTTCATCATCAATTTTGCAGAGCCTAAAAGTGTTGTTTGAGTTTCCCTTAAAGTATCTCCACATGGCTCCAACTTCACCTGCCCCGAAGCTATATATCAGCCTGGTAAAGTGGATTGAATTGAAGGAGCATTTAAATTGCCTCCAAAATCGTCCATAAAATACAGGGATGTCCCGATGAAACATTTTCACTTATGATCCGATACCAATATTACAGCCTTGAATTTTGGACGATATCTCTATCGGTCCAATCCGATATCAGCAATAGTCATACATACTTATGTTGTAGTATGGAATGTTAGAAAAAGTTTCATCAAGTGATGTTACTCAGAGAACAATAATCAGCAACAGTAGATGTGAGGAAAACAGACCCATTTATTATTCACCAGTGGATTACATAAAGTAACTTTAAACAGGAATGTACTACAATTGAATAAGATGAATAAAATATGATGTCACTGATGGTGTAGTGGTACATTCACCTGACTTGGGTGCAGTCAAGGTTCAGTTCCCACTCAGTAACGGTGTGCATGTGAGCGCGATTGGTTGTCCGTGTCTGTATGTGCCCTGCCTGTGTGACTAGCGAACAGTCAAGAGTGTAGTCTCCCTTACGCTCAAAATCAGCTGAGCAGCACCTGCGACCTGAAAAATAACTTCAATAAAACCAATAATAAAAAAATATTTAAATTGCAATAACCACTGCTTAAGTTAAACATAGGCATAGTCTACAATTGAATATCTTATACAAATACATTAAAAAAAACATGAAAAATAACCTCAATAAATAAGTGCAAAATAACAATTCAAGTTAAATTCAATTTCAGTCAGTATATGATGGAAACAGAATTTAGTTTCTCTACATGTGCCCCAATGCATCTGGGGTATAGTTTTATCGACAGTCATGGCGGATAGAAATAATGTAGTGTGGCTTCATGGGTGTCAAACTCATTTTTGTGGTGGACCACATTGTAGTTACGGTTTCCCTCAGAGGGCTGTTATGACTGTGAAACGTGACGTGTGAAATTTTAATCTCCTCATAATACAAATACTCTAGACAACCAATTGATGGAAAACTATTTTTGAAATCAGAAGTCTATTATTCAAGTTACTAAAAAAGGGTTTGGTAACAAAAAGATAGCAATATCAATGTTATTTATTACATATGACAGTTTGTTTATTTATTTATTTATTTTTTAACAGATTTTGGCAGAATCATGGAAGTTGAGACGTGAATAGCTCTCGCGGGCCAAATAAAATGATGCTGTGTGCCGGATCGGTCGCCCGGGCCTTAAGTTTGACACGTATGCTTTAGGTGCTTGTACTGCCACTGTTTGTGTGTGCCTTTTTGAGATCGCATTTCCTGCTGTGCACGTATTGACGTCTAAGGGGCAGTATGGTGGACGCAGTAAGATATACACACTTGCAGTAACAAAGTCATAATCGAGTATTGTTAATATAACTCATTTTACACAGAGTTTGAAGAATATATGCTTGAGAGTGTTATATTAACTGTTTGTATGTGTTTATACAGCGTTTGTGTCCCAATATTCATTATTTTGAGAGCTATAAGTGCTGCCGGTTTGATGCTAATTTTGGTTAGGTTGTCTGGTGTTTTTTATTTTATTTTATTTTTTTAAATTATATTCATTGTTTTAGTTTTGAGCTACCAATTTTTGTGAACAAAAACCAATAAAAGAAGTCTGTGATGTATTTGAACATTCAATATGTGTAATTCTTTTGTTTGTTTTAGTTTTACAGTGAACTTCAACTGGGGTGTCAGTAAACAATTTTAAGGAAGCAACATTCACTCTTACTCCTTGCCTCTATGGTAGCACCTTAGCAACCTGTTGTTATGATCATGTGGGATCTGCATGTCATCTGGGCACTGCTGGATGGAAGTGCTGGAGCAAAGCATGGAATACACTGCTTGTATAAGGGTGGTAAAATCAGAGATATTCGATTCAGTCCGATCCGATACTTTTTCTGGCATTGGCCCAATATCCGATCTCAAAGATCGGATCGGGACATCCCTAATAAAAATACAATAACAAAAAAAAACAATTGATTTCTGAAGTACATGATGACTTTATTCTTCATTGCCAAGATGACTGTTTATCAGCTGGTGGCCAATGCTAGCTTTTTCAGCTAATGGTTTTAGTTATGTTTCACAGAAAAATTCACGGTGAGGTGATTTGCAAATCGGCGGGTGTTTACAGTCTGAATGCAATGTGTTACAAAGAATACTTCCTTTTGCATCTCTGTTAATAAAACACAGTAACCTGTCTTACAGCTTCGACCCCAGCCACTATGGTGACATCATCATCAGACTCGTCTGTGCCCAATGGAGTTTATGTTCCTGGAGCCATCACTAACGGAGACATAAAGCCCACAGTCTCCACAACCCCACTGGCTGACTTCGTCATGCAGCTGGAAGAGTACACTCCCACGGCAAGTCTTACTTTCTCAGCCTCTGTACTGCAACTACACACATGGGAACACGTCTATAGAAGTAAAATACAGTGGTGCCTTGAGATAAGAGTTTAATTTGTTCCGTCTCTGTGGTGTTAACTCAAAATACTCATCTCAAATAATCTTTCCCCATTGAAATTAATATGTCCTATTAATCTGTTCCAGCCTCCTCAGAATTGTTTTTTTTAATAAGGAAAAATAGCACTTAATAATATCGTACTTTATAAATCGGGGTGATAAATAGTTAAATGGAATGTAAAGCATTAAACAGTTTGTGCCTGATGATCTAATAATGTTTCATCCATCAGTGTGCTGCGCCTTGTGGTGTGCCTGCCTTGGCCACCAGGAGGCACTATTGTATAGTACACTCATGCAGACAAACAGAAGAATCTTTTTCTGCTGTTCTTCCGCTCAGTAAGTTGATGTAATATTTGTAATTTTTTTGGGCAAGGATGAAGAATATAAACCTGTGAGTAATGTAATATTATCTGTCTATGTGTTGTTCCACCATATGCGTTCAAACGTCCATTTCTTAATGGGTTCTAAGACGGCTGCGTTTTCCATTCATTTGGGTGTTGTTTGTTAGCCTTAAGCTAGCAGACGTTTCTAAAATGAAAAACAATTGAATAACTTCAAAGTCAACTTAAAAAATAAGTCTAAAAAAAAATTCTGCCTCGAAGCTCCACTGAGACCCAAAAAAAGAGAGAAAAGTCCCGCCCGGAACTATGTCTGCACCGCTGAAACCCATGTTTCACACCGACATTTATTGCAGACGGACACAGTGTTGATGATAAACTTTGCCAAAAATGACAAAGGTGTGTCTGTAAGTAATTTTTAAGACACTGTTAGGTGTGTAATGTACATGGAACATGATAACTTTGAGTGAGCTGGAATTCTTTTTTTTTTCTTTTTTTTTTTAAAACCTAAAATGGTAATCACTAGCGCACTAATGCTTATCGCGATTGCTAATCGTTCAGCATTTAGCATTTGCTGTCTCAAATCCTGTACACCAAATGTATACCATACACTCGGTACGAACATATGCAGTTTAAGAATTTAAGAGAAGTCTGAGAAGTTTAAGAAAGTCCATCCCTCCGAATTATTCTTTTTTGGGGGGGGGGGGTAATAGTGGAGGGTGAATATTTTATGTTTTTATTTGTTTTATTTTTTTATTTATATATTTAGCGGCGGCACGGTGGACGACTGGTTAGAGCGTCTGCCTCACAGTTCTGAGGAAAAGGGTTCAATCCCCGACCCCACCTGTGTGGAGTTTGCATGTTCTCCCCATGCCTGCGTGGGTTTTCTCTGGGCACTCCGGTTTCCTCCCACATCCCAAAAACATGCATGCTACGTTAATTGACAACTCTAAATTGCCCGTAGGTGTGAATGTGAGTGTGAATGGTTGTTTGTTTATGTGTGCCCTGCGATTGGCTGGCAACCAGTTCAGGGTGTACCCCGCCTCCTGCCCGATGATAGCTGGGATAGGCTCCAGCATGCCTGTGACCCAAGTGAGGAGAAGTGGCTCAGAAAATGGATGGATGGATATATATATATATATATATATATATATATATATATATATATATATATACAACGTGGATTTGCTACTAATCCGAATTGGAACTCTTTAGCCGTGGCGGAGGTTTGCAGGAGTGCCGTTAAAGTTTGGATTCTGCATATATATATATATATAGCCGTAATCAATAGGGGAATTTATTCTAAAAGATTCAGCCAAAGTCGAACATAATCCATTGCATAAACCTGGTTGACCTCTGATTTGTTAAAATTTAAAAACAAAATGTCATGTTGAGACAATCCACTTTTTTTATAGCGCTTGTCCTCGTGGGTGAGCTAGAGCCTTTTTCAGCTGACTCTGGGTGAGAGGCGAGGTAGACCCCTGACTGATCGCCAGTCAATCAAAGGGTCATGTAAACAAATGACCATTCACACCTAAGGACAGTTTAGTCTTCAGTGAACCTAACATGCATATTTTTTGAATGTGGTAGGAAATTGCAGTAAGCAGAGAAAACCAAATACACAAATCCTTATGTGCATGAAAGGTTTTGAGATTTGATGAGCAGTAGTTTAGTTATTTTGAAGTTGTCTAACTTTTTACATTTCTGTACATTTGACAAAGATGACTTTTGTCTTATGGCTTCAGGAATGTAGGCTATAGATTTTTTTTTTAAATTATTTATTACTGAATAAGACATGAATCTTAATGACAAAATTCACTCATCTGCACAACGTGGATTTGCTACTAATCCGAATTGGAACTCTTTAGCCGTGGCGGAGGTTTGCAGGAGTGCCGTTAAAGTTTGGATTCTGCATTGACCTTTTTTGTTTTTGTCAGATTCCTGATGCAGTGACGGGCTACTACCTCAACCGGGCTGGCTTTGAAGCATCTGATCCAAGAATGTATGTGTTTTTGGTTCTGGGAATTGTTAAAAGTTCAGTGTGGGACATTTATACAAAGTTGGAAGCATAGTGGAATCTTTTTTTTTTTTTTTAGAATCCGTCTGATCTCCCTAGCCTCGCAGAAGTTCATCTCAGACATCGCCAACGACGCGCTGCAGTACTGTAAAATGAAGGGGACTGCGTCAGGAAGCTCAAGGAGCAAGACTAAGGTCTGTTTCTGCCATTTGTTTACATGTCCGTTCAAAATGAGCGTGTGTGTTTGCCATTGTTTTGTTCTTGATAATTCAATGTTAATGTTTTGTCCTGATGATTTATAGGATAAGAAGTACACTCTGACAATGGAGGACCTGGCCCCTGCTCTTTCTGAATATGGCATCAATGTCAAGAAGCCCTATTACTTCACATAAAATGTGTCTTCCTTTTGCTTTAGCTAGTTTTACCTGGCTAACCCACTAATTTGTCAACATGCTAATTTTCCAGCACAGTGCTTTTAGTACAGCACTGAATTTTTTTTGAAGTCATTGTTTTTTTGTGTGGTTTCAATTTTGTTTGTTTGTAAATTTATGTTTTATTGTTTAAATAAAAGACTAAACATAAATCTGGGTGTCCGTGAGTGTTTTCATCATTCAAAATTGGATTCAGAAGTTGAATTTTCTGGACAAGTTGGGTGCATGCATATTTCGATGTATTATACAGCAGCCTATTTGAGAGGTAGTTCATAATAAGGGTGATGTTTGTGATTTAGACTTAATTGATACACAATTTGGAATTTCCATTCATCCTTCCATCTTTTATAGCACCCTTATTATGGTCGCCAGAGCCTTTCCCGGCTGACTGAGGGAGAGGCAGGACCCTGAACTGGTCGGCAGCCAATCCCTGTGCACATAAAGACAACTATTTACTCATTTGGACAACTTAATCTTCAATGACACCAAGAAGCATGTTTTTGGATTGTGGGAGGAAGCCAGAGTGCGTGGAGAAAACCCACGAGACCACGGCAGAACAAGTAAACGTCAAACATGAAGCCCGAGAATCCTGTTTACCTCCACTGTGCTGCCCCTGGAATTTATGTAAATTCACCAAATGACCTCCAATGTAAACTCCTCACACAAATTAGTTATTTACTGTGTGTCTTATTACTTAAAATAGCTATATGCAACATATGTATTTTTTATGGGAGGACAGTTTCTTAAAACCGTTTAATCCCAAGCGCTGTCCTGTAGCCTATCAATTTTGGTCAAAAGCATAATCACCGTACGCGTTTTCGCTAGAATTGTCCTTTAATACTTGCCGTAGTTAGACTCCCGAGTTTCCGTACTAGTTTCCGAGTGTTCAAAGTGTCCGGCATTTTTGCTTTCTCTTCCAGTGCAAAATTAGTCAAATAATGTCGGTTCAAGCGACAAACCCAAACAATCCTATTGTTTTCTTCGACATTACAATCGGAGGACAGGTGAGTAGGAGAAAGACTATTTACGCTTTACCACAACAAAGCCGGAGAAAAACGTGGGACACACCACTGCTGGCAGAAAAGCTAGCGTTTAATGTCACTTAAAATACAACTAATGTACAAAAAGTAAAATTGCCCATTTTTCTTTCGTCGTACGCTGTCAAAATAGTATAGGTGGGGGCTGGAGGCGGATATTACTGAATCAAATACGGGCAACAATTCATATTCGCTTTTTCTTGCAATTTCATCAATACCGATACCGCATTATTTCTTATTGAAATATATTTTTCAATCAAAGTATTATTACACTTCTGGCAAATCACATCAGAATACTGGTCATTTGTAGCAAATTATTTTTTTAAAACGTAATCAAACAAAAACAAGTAGAATAATATGAATGAAACGTACAAAGATGAAATGTACATTTCATATTTTCTTATCTTTTTTTTACTACTCATTGTGTTAAAATTAAACTCTGATCATAATCTTTATGTAACAAGGGACATTTAATTCAAGCATTGTCTTTATCACAACGGTGGTACAGGTAACAGTGCTGTTTATAATCCTACCGCGACACACTTTGCAAACGTTCTCGTAGGGTCTTTTCCGGACAGTGGCTGGTGGTGCCGCAGACTCACTTTCAGTGGAGCTTGTCTTTTCTCAAGCTCACTTGGTATGTGTGCTCATAAGGGTTAGGGTTGTTTGGAGATATTGCTTGAATTGCTGTTGCGTAGATCTATTTTGTCACACAGTCTGCACCTTGCCGTGACTGTATTAATTGGTATAAAATAACACTACGGCTGTAGCTATCAAATATTTTTGAATCAATTATTCTATCAAATATTCCATTGATGAATTGACTAATCGGAGAAAAATATATTTTGCATTAGTTTGTATTGCAAAATATTCTTTTCAGATTACTCTTTATTAAATGATTGTTCTTGTTTATTTGGCATAGTTTAATGATCACACAAAACCAAATAAAAACAAATTAAGCAATATCACACAAGACAGGGATTTTGTCCTTACCAGTGTTTTTGAAACTGAACGCTACAGTACTTTTTGACTCATAATTACTGCGAAGGGCTGAGGCTCCTTCAGGTTCAAAAGACTTTATTGTCGATTTGTCATACTACAGCTGTAAATCCTGATCATTTTCATACTGGATTATTATTTTTTCTCTACATTGATTGTGATTTAGTTAATGTTTTGGACCATAATGTCAGAAAATAGGCACAGATGTTCATCCTTGTTTTTCAAAGTTAAAAGCAGATGTCTGCAAATGTCTTACTTTGATGAAACAGAAAGATGATCAGTCTTCACAACGTCAGCTTTGTTGCTCCTTGGACCTTCTTTTAGGGCATGTGCCTGTCTGATTATCTAGGAGTTGTGTGATTGGAGTTGGGAGCAGTCGTCCCTTTTAGTGAATGCAAGCACCTCATTGGAACCACCTACTTTTGTTTCCAAGGAAAGTCTGCCTAGTTTACATCCCATGTGAACTCTGTGGAGTTATGCACAGTGTCACAGATAACGCTTGAAGGTGACAGCTTCTTCTCATTTATTGAAATTTTGATAATCCCTGTTCACTGTCTGTAAACTTCCAATCTGGCTTTTTATATACACTACTCACAAAAGGTTAGGGATATTGGGCTATGGGGTGAACCTAAAATGCACTATGTTTATTTAATCTAAACTTTTGATTTCACTTGTCCAGCTTTTCAGTGTTCTAGTATTTTTTGCATAACTTTCTGTTCTCTAACAAGGAGCTGAAAAGCAAAATTCACCTTTTGTCCATAAATTGACCGATGCATTTCCTTGTTCAACTGGAATTGGTTCAAGCACGATCTTTTCAGACTGAAGTGGCCAGTGACCTTTGTATCACAGATTGTCATCAGGAGGTTGCAACTGATATACAGAGACTGGAATATAGAAGTTGTGCAAGAGGTACTGAAACATTGAAATGTTGGACACGTGCACTCAAATTCAAATTAAGTTCACGCGTAAAGTGCATTTTAGGTTCATCCTGAAATTTTACCCCATAGCCCATCCCTAACTTTATGTGCCTCTAAAGTTTGAAAAAGCAGGTTTACAATCAAAAATACTTAATACCCATATATACCCAAATATTTTTTTTCTAGAATAAAATATAGCACATGTAATTCAAGTTCCAAGTAGATTAAAAAGGGATGTCTTTTGCATTATTGGCACACACAATGACACTTGGAGCGACAAGTTTTTGCGAGACTCAAAGATTTTTTGGGGTTTCTTAAATTGGATGACATTTTGGTGTTTGAATTCTGACTGTAATTAATAACTTTATTATTGATTTACAGAGAGTTTACAATGTCAGAATTAACCTATGTACTTTTTTAATTTTATTTTATTATATTATTATCAATCTTTTATTAAAGATTTTTTTGGGTTTCTTAAATTGGATGACATTTTGGTGTTTGAATTCTGACTGTAATTAATAACTTTATTATTGATTTACAGAGAGTTTACAATGTCAGAATTAACCTATGTACTTTTTTATTTATTTATTTTTTTTTTCCTGGCTCAAATTGAGGTGGTGGTGGTACCTCTCTGACCATTCACACGCATCCATGTGCTGTGCGGGGGCCCCACACTGGTTCAAACAAACACTTTTTCTCTTAAGTGTTTTATTGTTGAATATATAATTTTTCTCTAATCATATTTTCCTCAAATAAAAACAAAAATATAAGAACCCTGTTCGATATTACATTTGATAATAAGAAATAAAAGTGCATCGTGTGTACACAATGTGGCCATGTTACATCGTAGTCAAAACACTTTTTAGTTAACCATTTCACAGCCATAAATAGCGCATTTTCCTTTTATAAAATATTCTCATGCACTCCTTGGAATTCAGTGCCTCCTGGTCATTGATGGCCACTTTGCAGCGTTTGTCCAAGTGCCTCGCTTTGAGTTTGTTACAAACGGGTTTCTTCACCTTAGAACAGTGGTTCTCAAACTTGCCTTATATGCTTGAGTATTGTTTGCTGTATTTGTATGTTTTGCTGCTCCATTTGTGTTAAAGTAGTAGTAGTTGTTTGAAGGTTGATAATTACTGCAACATCGATACACATATCAACGGTAATTTCCAAATCTCGCTGCCCACATCCATCCAGAATGTTATGCTTTTTGCTCACATGAAGGGTTGCTTCTCAAGATAAAACAGTTAATGTCTCATCTGCTGTTTACACAACTTTTTCTCCACTTTGTTCCAGGATGTGGGGCGGATGAAGGTTGAACTCTTTGCTGATGTTGTCCCAAAGACGGCAGAGAATTTCCGGCACGTTGTAATCTTAATTTGAGCACCTTTTCATTGTGACTTTTCTCGAAATTAGTTTCTTCAGCCTTGTAATTGGCTAAATACTGGTTAGGGACTTACAACGCCACGTTTCTTTGTTCTGTGAATGGCAGTGCGGGGAAAATGTGTGTTTAATAATTACCATTCAATACACGAGGGAATGCACCTATAATAGCATCTGTACTTGGACTGGGGGGGGGGGGGGGAATGCTCTGATACTACGACACCGACATAGAAACATAAACGTACACAAAGAAGACAATACTTTTTTAGTCGACTGCAAATTATGCCCTGCAAAACAGATGATGACTCTGCACGGGTGGCGACGGAGATGGCTGCCATCCGGCAAGCACAGAGCTCATAAGCACTGTCGCCCGCTCCACTTGAGTAAAGAGAAGCAAGCACTTCAGTGTGATAAAGTATCACTTCAGTTGTCCTGTCATAGTTTGATTTTATAACTTGTGGTATTCTCAAGAAGTAGTCTTTTATTTCGTTCTTTGTCTTCGTGTGTGTGTGTATGTGTGTGTGTGTGTGTATATATATATATATATATATATATATATATATATCCATCCATCCATCCATCCATTTTCTGAGCCGCTTCTCCTCACTAGGGTCGCGGGCGTGCTGGAGCCTATCCCAGCTATCATCGGGCAGGAGGCGGGGTACACCCTGAACTGGTTGCCACCCAATCGCAGGGCACACATAAACAAACAACCATCCGCACTCACATTCACACCTGCGGGCAATTTAGAGTCTCCAATTAATGCATGCTTTTGGGATGTGGGAGGAAACCGGAGTGCCCGGAGAAAACCCACGCAGATACGGGGAGAACATGCAAACTCCACACAGGCGGGACCGGGGATTGGACCCGGGTCCTCAGAACTGTGAGGCTGACGCTCTAACCAGTCGTCCACCGTGCCGCTATATATATATATATATATTTATATTTATATTTATATTTATATTTATATTTATATTTATATTTATATTTATATTTATATTTATATATAAATAGTCGGACTCTCCTCCACACACAGCTTGGGCTCTGGTACTAGTCCTCTCGAGAGGGGTTGGACCCTCTTCCACTCTGGGGTTGCCCACGGTGAGTGGCGCCGAGCAGGTGTGGGTATACTTATTGCTCCCCGGCTCGGCGCCTGTACATTGGGGGTTCAGCCCAGTGGACGAGAGGGTAGCCTCCCTCCGCCTTCGGGTGGGGGGGACGGGTCCTGACTGTTATTTATGCCTATGCACCAAACAGCAGTTCAGAGTACCCACCCTTGTTGGAGCCCTTGGAGGGGTGCTGGAGAGCGCTCCCGCTGGGGACTCCATCGTTCTGCTGGGGGACTTCAAAGCTCACGTGGGCAATGACAGTGAGACCTGGAAGGGCGTGATTGGGAGGAATGGCCCCCCCGATCAGAACCCGAGCGGTGTTCTGTTATTGGACTTCTGTGCTCGTCACGGATTGTCCATAACGAACACCATGTTCAAGCATAAGGGTGTCCACACGTGCACTTGGCACCAGGACACCCTAGGTTGCAGTTCGATGATCGACTTTGTGGTCGTGTCATCAGACTTGCAGCCGCATGTCTTGGACACTCGGGTGAAGACAGGGGCTGAGCTGTCAACTAATCACCACCTGGTGGTGAGTTGGCTCCGATGGTGGGGGAAGATGCCGGTCTGACGTGGCAGACCCAAACGTATTGCGAGGGTCTGCTGGGAACGTCTGGCAGAATCCCCTGTCAGAAGGAGTTTCAACTCCCACCTCCACCAGAACTTCACCCACGGCTCGGGGAACATTTAGTCCGAGTGGACCATGTTCCGTGCCTCTATTGCCGAGGTGGCCGACCGGAGCTGTGGCCCTAAGGTAGTCTGTGCCTGTCGTGGAGGCAATACCCGAACCCGTTGGTGGACACCAGTGGTGAAGAATGCCATCAAGCTGAAGGAGTCCTATCGGTACCTTTTTGGCCTGTGGGACTCCTGAGGCAGCTGATGGGCTGGGCAAGCGGAATGCAGCTTTGGTGGTTGCTGAGGCAAAAACTCTCGTGGGAGGAGTTCAGTGAGGCCATGGAGAACGATTTCCGAACGGCTTTGAGGAAAAATTCTGGTCCACCATCCGGCGTCTCAGGAGGGGGTAGCAGTGCACCATCAACACTGTGTATAGCGGGGATGAGGCACTTTTGACCTCGACTCGGGACGTTGTGAGTCAGTGGGACGAATACTTCGAAGACCTCCTCAATTCCACCGACACGCCCTCCCATGAGGAAGCAGTCTGGGGTCTCTGAGGCGGGCTCTCCTATCTCTGGGGGTGAGGTCACCGAGGTGGTTAAAAAGCTTCTTGGTGGCAAGGCCCTGGGGGTGGGTGAGATTCGCCCGGAGTTCCTAAAGGCTCTGGATGATGTGGGGCAGTCCTGGTTGACACGCCTCTGCAACATGGCATTGACATCGGGGACAGTGCCTTTAGATTGGCAGACTGGGGTGGTGGTCCCCCTTTTTGAAAAGGGGGACCGGAGGGTGTGTTCCAACTACAGGGGGATCACACTCCTCAGCCTCCTTGGGAAGGTCTATTCTGGGGTGCTGGAGAGGAGGGTCCGTCGGGAAGTCGAACCTCAGATTCAGGAGGAGCAGTGTGGTTTTCGTCCTGGCCGTGGAACAGTGGACCAGCTCTTCACCCTCGGCAGGGTCCTCGAGGGTACATGGGAGTTCGCCCAACCAGGCTACATGTGTTTTGTGAACTTGGATAAGGCGTTCGACCATGTCCCTCATGGAGTCCTGTGGGGGTGCTTCGGGAGTATGGGGTACCGAACCCCCTGATACGGGCTGTTTGGTCCCTGTACGACCGGAGTCAGAGAGATGAGATGAGATCCTGCCCCAAGTGGAGAAGTTCAAGTATCTTGTGGTCTTGTTCACGAGTGAGGGAAGAATGGGCGCCTCCCAGGTGAGGTGTTCTGGGCACGTCCAACCGGGAGGAGACCCCGGGGATGACCCAGGACACACTGGAGAGACTATGGCTCTCGGCTGGCCTGGGAACGCCTCGGGATACCCTTGGAAGAGCTGGAGGAAGTGGCTGGGGAGAGGGAAGTCTGGGCTTCCCTACTGAGGCTGTTGCCCCTGTGACCCGATCTCGGATAAGCGGAGGAGGATGGATGGATGGATGGGTGTGTGTGTGTGTGTGTGTGTGTGTGTGTGTGTGTGTGTGTATATATAGATATAGATATAGATATAGATATAGATAGATAGATAGATAGATGTTAAGTATAATGATAAATTGTCGCTCTGGATTTTTTATTTCATTTAAGTGAAACGTATTCCATGTTCAAGGAAGTTTTGTGTTTTTGAACAATATTTGATTAAAATAAAATGAATTGCGCGATGTAATGGTCTTTATCAAGTATTGGTACTTTGTTTTGGCGAGTACTCAAATGTAAGTGGTCTCGGTGCATCCCTTGTACATACTGTGTCGCCAATGTGTGAATGTAAAAGTCTGTTTCAGTGTCACCAGTACTTATATTTTGATCATTTCTTGCAGGCAGTTCTGCACTGGAGAGTTCCGGTAAGGTGGACTGAAAACACCTTCTTCAAGAACCCAGATTAAACTTTGGTGTTTTTTTTTTTTTTTTCATCTAAACTGCAGCAGCAAAGTTCTGGCAAACAATTAGAACGTGAAACCTAATTGACACAGTGTGTTTCATAATGGCTACCCCAGGATATCTTTGGGATGAGCATAGTAATCCATTATTTGATGAACTGATTATTAAGAGTTCTGATGATTGTGGGAAACTGATTTTTGATAAATTGAATGAAGCAGTTGAGGCAAAATAGCACTACATGGCTGCAACCAGAAGAGGCACTATTGACTCATCCATCCATCCATTTTTCTGTACCGCTTATCCTCACTCGGGTCACGGGAGCCCATCCCAGCTATCTTCGGGCGTGAAGCGGGGTACACCCTGAACTGGTCGCCAGCCAATCGCAGGGCACATATAAACAAACAAACATTCATACTCATATTCACACCTAAGGGCAATTTAGAGTCTTCAATTAACCTACCATGCATGTTTCGGGGATGTGGGAAGAAACCAGAGTACCTGGAGAAAACCCACGCAGGCACGGGGAGAACATGCAAACTCCACACAGGCGAGGCAGGGATTCAAATCCCGGTCCTCAGAACTGTGAGGCAGATGTGCTAACCAGTCGGTCACCGTACCGCCCTTTTAAATCAGTCTCAGCTGATTTGCTGTCGTCATGATGTAATCTGCACTTTTTGTCATAACAGTGGTAAAATGATTTTGGTCTTTGGGTCTTTGTACTGTAAAAGTTACAGATGTTTACTATAGTGTAAACAGACATGCCTGCGTTTATGAGGTATTCAAAACAAGATCTGTCCCACAGGAAAGACGGTGTCCCTATTGGTTTCAAAGGCTGCACATTCCACAGGTATTGATAATACATGCAGTCATAGTACCCTTCATTATGTCTTATAACATACCTGTTCTGTTTTTCATTTACAGAGTGATCAAAGATTTTATGATCCAAGGAGGTGACTTTGTGAACGTGAGTCAAAGAGCTTTATTTACAGGCTGTTTTCGAAATAGTCATTTCTAATGGGATTACTGGGATGGCAGCAATGCCATACACGTGACTTCCGATATATTTGTCCCATAAACAATTCCCTCACATACTGTACAGTAAATTGCCAAGTTGTATGTAATAAACATAAAATAGCTCTCTTGCTGGGCTCTGCCCAACTTAGTAATTTTTTTGTGACTTTTATATTTTGCACTGTTTCTTAAAAGGGTGACGGTACTGGTATCTGCAGCATCTACAGAGGTCCATTTGCCGATGAAAACTTTCGGGTGAAGCATTCTGGGCCTGGTCTTCTGTCCATGGTATGTGGATTTGTCATAGTTTTGATCAGAGCCATCCCTCGCCTCCATGGAGCCCTAAGCAAAATTTTATTTTGGGGCCCTCCATTTCTGCCAGTAATATTGATTAATGATCATTAATACACTTACTATAAAGTATTTGCAGCTCTGGCAGTGTTGTTTACATGATCCTATTGGCAGCTGGATATGTTTTTACTCATGTGTGGTATTTAATTTTAAAAGGTAGCATATTCAGCTACAATAGTGGACCGGGGTTGGCGAAACCAACATTCCAAGTGAAGCGCAAAGTGGGACTACTAAAATTAACAAAAATTAACTTATATATAGTATTCATTTACGGTAAATGTGCAACCCTGGGTACAGAGGATGGATGGATGGTGTCATCTGATTTGCTGGTTTTTGTTTTCCAAAAACTGCAACAGTAATGTGCAAAAATAATTTGGTGCGCAAGAACAACAATAACATTTAACAACAAATGCTTCATAAAAAAAAAAAACAGCACAAAATGAAATAAACATTGTCTAACAAATCCTTAGTTAATCATTGCAAGCTGCAAAGTAGAGTTCCCTATTTTGACTGATCTTTCAAGACCCACAGAATATAGTGTTTTGCGACAACATAAGCACCAAACCTACAGTAACAAAACAAAGCTATACTCTCTTCTTTCGCCGTGAAAAAAGTTTTTTTTCTAGCTTTTATTTGTTCTTTAGTGTTTAGCAGTAAAACATGAGTTGATTCTACCCAGACCATTGGTTTCTGGCCAAAAAGGGGAGAAAATAAGCTTTTTGTGAAAAGAAGAACAGTGACATTATATTTGTTGCTTTTGTGACACCTCAAACTATAAAACGACTGAGAAAGGGCAAAATAATTTATTTACAGATATTCAACTACGAAACACACACAGAGCAACGCTGACTCACCGCATGGCTCACGATAAACATCAGTAGCTTTTTTACATGGCCTTCATTCACTCCATGAACTGTCATCTTTTCTCATGATTGAGACACTTTCTACTACCTACGGCGACACATACTGTATTTATACTTTAGGTGCAACAATTATTGACAACTATTTTTAATTAATTCATTAATCGTTGCGACATTAAGTTAAAGTTGTCCAAATCCTCTGTATTTCAGCCTCTCAACAGTAAATATTCTCAGTTCCGTAGTCCACAATGAAAGCAGACTGATTATCTTTGTGTTTAATCAAAATGAGAAATGTGCAAACATCTGTTTTTACTTCAGAAAACAATGATCAACATTTTGGTTTTGTTTCTGACGTTACAGACAAAACCAGTAACTGAATCATAATTTGTTTGTGCATTTTCTACACTGTAAATTGGAAATAATGTTCTGTTTTTGCAAATAAAGGAATGGAAATGATTTTTTTTTTATCCGATTAATCAAAAAATAATTTACAGATTAATTGATTATTAAACTCATCGTTACTTGGAGCCCTAGTTACCATAAATAAACATACTCTGTTAGACTGTGAGCCTGTGAGGTGACAAAACTTGTGACTTCCAATGTGTTGGCATTTCTCTCCCTCATAATTGACGCGAGTCATGTGACAAGCCCTGATCTTTATGTTCTACTCAAAAGCTGTGCTGATCTTAAATCCAAAGCAATTCAATCCCGCCATCTACAGGGATCTGTTAGTCATTACAGTGGTTGACAAACCTGAATTTTACAGACAAGCTGGTCGAAACCCCCGTTGCGGACTCACCTGGTGTAAATGTACTTTTTACAATTTTATGCACAATTTAAATTGTGTGCATAGTTTCCCCACTTTGTTTTAGATCATCAAACAAATGTAAATATCAGACAAAGATAGCCCTAGTAAACATAAAATGCTGTTTTTAAATGTTGATTTTATTGATTAAGAAAAAAAACTTCAAAACTATAACAAAACTGTGTGAAAAAATAATTGCTCCCTAAAAATAACAACTGGTTGGGCCACCCTCAGCAGCAACAACTGAAATCAAGCGTTTTTCCACAAAGCTATAATCTATAACTATTTTTTGTTTAAAGAAAATAGTAGATGAAAATGCTGATTAAGCCTATCAGCTTCTGACACATCTTGTTATATTTTCCAATATTTGTTTTTGATATTTAGTGACTACCCTATACATTCCCGCGTTGAATCACTTGGTGGGGCTCTAAAACGACGTAACGGAAATGACGTGTTTTACCTCCGAACGGGCACGCCCATATATGGACAGCGTCCTGGTCGCCTGAGCCATAGAGAAAGGAGAAGGCATGCGGAGTTGTGAGGAGGAGGCCGGACCAGCATTTAGCCTGCGTCATATCGAAGCAATGAAAGCTTTGTTGTAATGCTGAATTCCAGCGTTAGGGGGTGCCAGAAATCGTGGATTATAGCTTTAACTGGCAATGAGTGTTTCACATCTCTGTGGAGATATTTTGGCCCACTCTAGAGACCCCCCCAGCCCTTGAAAAAATTGTTTTAATTCTGCAAAGGAGGGGCTAGTGGTCGCGGGGCTCTAAGCAGGTACTTGGTTCACTTAGTTTTGATTTCAGGCTTAGACCCGGTTCAATATGTTATCCTCTTTATAAACCTCAATAAAGTGAAACCTCTGTGGGAACAATTCGTTCCGGGACCCTTTTCAACATCTGCTTTTGTTTGTATTCAGAATATTATTTATTTATTTTACACAAAAAATAATGTATTAGAATTAATCTGTTCTGGGGACATCGTAGTTCTACTGTAATCATTCATTCTTTTTAGGCAAACAGTGGTCCAGGGACAAATGGTTGCCAGTTTTTCATAACCTGCACTAAATGTGACTGGTTAGATGGAAAACATGTCGTTTTTGGTGAGTATTGATATTGAGCTACAATTTCAATGGGAAATTTGTATTTATTTGAAGTTTTAGATTGTGTGTTTTAGGGATGAATATTTTGATTTTCTTATTTTTGGTTGTGTCAGGTAAAGTCGTGGATGGATTGCTGATCATGAGAAAGATTGAGGTAATTTAGATTTAATATGAAATGATTTCGCTCACATCGTCTTTATACAATGAATAGTGTGACATGTTAATTTTCATCCTAATGTTGTAAAACTGAAACCTTTATCCCACCTCCCAACAGAATGTTCCTACGGGACCCAACAACAAGCCCAAGCTCCCAATCCTCATTGCACAGTGTGGAGAGATGTGAGGGGAAAATGGTTCTGAACACATGTATTATAGTACGTCCCATTTGTTGACTGATAAACTCACCCTGCATAATGCGTCTAATGCATAGCATCTAATTCCACACTGTGTGTAAAACCCAAAGATTCAGCCCCATTTTGTGTCATGAATGGAAAATAAATTTTTACTTTTTTTTAAAAATACATATCAGCATTTGTGTGTGTCTGTTAATAAAATTCACAATTTATTTGTGAATAAAAACACCATAAACTGTGGAAAATATGATTTTTGTTGTTGCAACTTTCGGCTTGTGCTGTTAGGGGTCGCCACAGCTAGTCACTCGCAAATTTATTTGGCATAATTTTTATATACATTTATTTTTGGCACTAAAAATGTATGGTATGAATGAATTGGGAAGATTAAATTCAAATGTATTTGATGGCTATACACATTTCAAATACCCATTTTTTTCCTAATGGTAGAGTACATTTACAGGGTGATTGAAAAGTAACTCCCTATTTTAAAATACTTGTTTATTCATATGTTGTAATAGTTTTCTCAATTTGTTTGTGTATGTTCCATGATTAAAGGAGCAAATCTATTCTACCAAACCAACGACTTTGGAAGAACTTGAATGGTGAATACGAGAAGTTATGTCTTCCATCCCACAAGAGTTCCTTGTGAAATCAGTTAATGCAGTTCCCAGGCGGCTTGAGAAACTGGTGGCTAATGCTGGCGCCCATATCAAATTTTAAATAAAACTCCATGCAATAGACTTTCTTTTCATGTTCATTTCTTGTAAGAATTATAGTTAAGAAATAAATTACAAGTACTTAAAAATGGGGAGTTACTTTTCAATCACCCTGTAGATTGATCGGCTCATTAAACTGAATGGTGATACTGTAAACTGCCCTCTTTGGTTTGGCGTCTTTCACAGCTAACCCAGTTTTCTCTCACTGAACCTTTCACGATGGCACATTTTTATTCCTCTTTGGATAAGACCCAAACAGTAACATAAAACTGTGCAGATATTTTAATAGATATCTTCAGAAGATATTTAAAATATTGCAAATTCTAAATTCAGTCTGTCAGGCACCTTTACTGTATTTTGCTCCCAAATTTTCATTCCTTTTGAGTGGCAAGACTGGGGTGTAATGTAATGTTTATACTGCGAGAACATTGTGTTCCCAGTGTTTTATGAACCCCTTTCCCTGCTGGTCCAACCCCCCCCCCCCCCCAACCCAAATTAAGAAATCTAAAATCGGGGATAATGTGGTAAGAGATGGGCTTAATCTGTGACTATTTGTGGTTGAAATGAAGTGATGAGTAATGATCCAGT
Source organism: Phyllopteryx taeniolatus (assembly GCF_024500385.1). Classification (NCBI taxonomy): domain Eukaryota; kingdom Metazoa; phylum Chordata; class Actinopteri; order Syngnathiformes; family Syngnathidae; genus Phyllopteryx; species Phyllopteryx taeniolatus. The sequence continues at coordinate 26,102,319 of NC_084502.1, read as the reverse complement.
GATGGTGGTTTAAATGCTTAAACTCAAGCAGAATGAGCAAGTGATCCTCTGCTTAACTTATGTCTCCCTCTTTTTATCCCAGCCATCCATACAAATACAAGCTCGTTCCCCCTCCCCCATACATGCTCTCGCTGTTCTTTGGACCTCGTTCCACTGCCACAAAAGAATCCTTTTAGATGGGGACTGTTCTTATGGAGGCTAGAGGAAGGATTTTTTTCTGTTTTTTTGTGTGTGTGTAAAGAGACGGAGGGCCAGCTTCGTGGAGAGGCTTTCTGCGGTCATTGCTAAGGCCCATCTTTGTGTGGGAGAACTTGAACAAGGAGCTCTTCAGACATCAGCCAATGCTCATAAACAGTGTCAATGGAGCATTAACATCACAATGGATAGGGAGGCTGCATTGGGCTTGTCTCACACCCAGTCTGGGTCTGTGTGCTATGTTTAATGTGCTATATACTGGATGTCCAGTTTTGGATTACCTACAGTTGAATCCTCCATTTAACCAGTGAATTGTATAAGACAATTTAAAGTCTCATTGTATGCGTATTCATTTTCAAGACTAGGCATCATCAAATGAATGGATGTCCACACTGTGGGCCTTGACATAGAATGGCATATATACACAATTTTAAAAATATAACATTTTCATCCTATCCAGTGGAACAAAATGCCTTGTTGGCTTTGCTCGCATTTAAGTCAACTCCAAACCACTGGGCTACAGCCACAAATACTATTTCCAGTACCAGTAGATAAATGCTTGATGTACGCAATCACTATACAGTGCCCCTAGAAAGTATTCACACCCCTTCACTTTTTCCACATTTTGCCGTTACAGACTTATTCGAAAGCTGATTTGAGGATGCTTTTCTTTTTTTAAAATCTACATAAAATATCCCATAATGACAAAGTACCGGTAAAAACATCTTCAGACAGTTGTGCAAATTTATTGAAAATGTAAACATAATAGGTACTTAGGTATTCCCACCCTTGGCTTAATATTTTGTTGACGTATCTTTGGCAGCAATCACAGCCTCAAGTCTTCTTGGGTATGTCTCCATGAGCTTGGCACACCTGTTTTAGGGCATTTCCTCCCATTCTTCTCCGCAGATGCACTCAGGGTCAGTTGGGTTGGATGGGCACCGTTGGTGGACAGCCATTTTTAAGTCTTTCTGGAGATGTTGGTTTGGATTCAAGTCCGGGCTCTGTCTGGGCCACTCAAGGACATTCACAGACTGCTCCTGTAGCCACTCCTTTGTTATCTTGGCTGTGTGCTTTGGGTCATTGTCGCGTTGGAAGGCGAATCGACGCTCTAGTCTGAGTTCTAGAACACTCTGGAGCAAGTTCTCTTGAAGAATTTCTCTATATTTGGCAGGTGTCATCTTACCCTCTATGCGGACTAGTCACCCAGTTCCTGCAGCGGAAAAACAGCCCCACAGCATGACCACCACGATCCTTCACAGTAAGGATGGTGTTAACCAGGTGATGAGCAGCGCCTCTTCTGTTCCAGATATGACACTTGCAATTCAGGCCAAAAATGTTGTCATAGCAAAGGGTGTGAATACTTATGTACCTATTATGTTTGAATGTTTACATTTTTTATAAATTTACACAAATGTCTGAAAATATGGTTTTACTTTGTCATTATGGGATATTTTATGCAGATTTTTTTTTAAAGAAAACTCTACACAAATCAGCTTTAGAATAAGTCTAACAGCAAAATGTGGAAAACGTGAAGGGGTGTGAATACTTTCTGGTGGTACTGTATCTCAAACTGGCCTTTATGACAGCAATTAACAAATATGGCTAAATATTAAACTAACTAACTAAATTAAAAATGTTTAACGTTTGGATTTCTTTTGCATAATGTAGTTTGTGACTACCATTTTAAACATTATGCACATAAAATCACATCGTGTACAAAGAGGTTTATGGTACGACGTCACTATGGGTTGACAGGTACTGTCTTCCCCAGCCAATCATAGTGAACAAACGCCTCTCTCGCAGTCATTGACAGTTGTCGTAACCAATCCGATCGCGCGGTCATTTCCGTTACAGAACTCAGCCAATCAAATCGCTAGCTGGGCGGTGCTCAGTCCAGGAACTTCCCCCCGCACAGTTTACAGTCTGCCCAGTTCGATCGGCAACGGGAGCGGGAAGAAGAAAGCAGAGAGCCCGAAGGCAGCAGCCCCCCACCACCGCCGGCCCAGGTTACCATCTTGCACCGGGAGAGACAACAGAGAGCCGCCGCCGGCAGAAGCCATTACCAACCAGTAGTAACCATGAGCAGCGAGGCCGAGGTTCAACCACAGTCGCAGCAGCCTGCTGTCGACGTGGAGAGTCCATCCAGCCCGGTAGTCGCGGCTTCCGCGGGGGATAAGAAGGTCATCGGTAAGATTACGGCTGGAAATGGGCTCACTTGTCGAATTAGCCACGGTGTGTAGTTAGCCACCGAATCGCAGGTGAATGTTTAACAACTCCATACAACCTTCACAATATATACGTGGTAGAAATGGATGGCTCTGCCTGATATATGGGCAATCTGGGAGATGTGTCAGTGCACTAGTATGTGTGTAGAAGTTGTACATGGCAATTGAAGTGAAATTAATGGGTGGTTTTAAACTTTATTTTAATTTAACATTGCCAATGTACAGCCATATTTAGGAAGAGTTTAAATTCCGACAGCTTTTATTTTTGAGAGGGGTTAATTTCCCGAACATGCGGCATCCGCATTAACTCCGTTTAAGGTTGGCTTTCTAACGTCCGGCCACTAGTGCCACGTTACCGGCCGACCGTTACGTTCTAGCGCTTCTCCTTTCACAAACTATTAGATTACCCATTACAATTCTTCATTTCGCCCAACAATTCACCCTAACCGTAACCAGCCATGACTGTCGCCTTGGCAGACGAGCTAATGCTAACTGATTGACCGTCCCTTTGTTCGTTGTAAAGCCCCAGTTCCCGTGTGAGTGGCTTTCCACCACAAAACCGCGTCGGCGCTCACCAGAAACCACAGCACGACACGATTGACGAGCGTTCAGTTAATAACCAAATGTGGGACAGCCTAGAATTTCAGTCGAATTTTAGTCACTTGCGGCCTTCGTTAGCTACTTAACGGGCGACTGTGGACCTAACGTTAGCCTAGCTTGGCTGTTTTCACGGTTGAGGGGGACACTCAAAATGTCGGCCGAATCAGGCTAACCCTTATTCCACTCGTTGCCGTTTTGTTAACCGACGAAACGCACTACGTCAATTGTTTCGTTCCTTATTTTCGGTGCGTTCGCGACATTTGCCGTCATGTAAGCCGCGGTGGCTGTACCTAGCTAGCCAGTTGGCCCCGTTTCAAGCACATGGTTTACAAGCATTAGGCTAGTTAGCCATGCTAACGCGCCAGCTACGCTAACATGTCACCGCGCGACATCACCACGTGCGGAGCGCCGTGAGGCTAGAGTGGGCCACTAGTTCATGTAGTTATGGAACATGCACACTTGACACACACAAACTGTAAACTGAATATTTATTACAATTCAGTTTACAGCAGTGGTTCACTGTTGTCAAACCGAGACCCGCATTTTCCTGTTATAGCCAAGTCGTGACCTACATTTCTAGGTGATTTAAAAACAATAAATAATGGCTTTCAAAACGTATCATATTTTTAAATGTATGTTTGCCTTTCAGATCACCTTAAGGAACTCTGGAAGAACAAGCAAATGCATGTACAAATATGACTGCAGCGTCGTAAAATTAAATACCAGAATTTCACCTATATCTTGACATTTCACATTTCTAACTGCCTTCCTGTCAAAATGTTCCAAATAAAAGGCAAGTCGGGCCTGGAATGCTCTTTAATTATTTCATGTCCTCCCTTTACGAAGTTCCGCTCCAACGACGTAACCTGAATTGGCACAAGTTGTTACGTGTTGTAGTCTGTCACGAACATATGTCAACACAGCACTTAAGTCCTCCATCCATTTTCCGTACCGCTTATCCTCACTGGGATTGCGTGTGTGCTGGAGCCTATCATAGCTATCTTTGGGCTAGAGCAGGGGTGTCAAACTCAAATTCACGGTGGGCCAAAATAAAAAATTGGGACAATGTCGCGGGCCAAACTCAATATTTAATGAAAAATCACTGCGCTGTGCATGTTTCCCTTATCTGCAGAAATGTAGCGTTAAAGTTTATCATCAAAACAAACTTAAATTTGCTTAAACACTGAATCTGGAATAAACAACTTTTATTATAAACACAAGAAATCAAATTTACGATAAGACATCAGTGGTATTTGTATTTAAATAGATAACATTAATTCTTCCATCTCTCTATCTTCTGTTTATCGCCAACTACCTTTTTGATGTAAATCTTTTTTTTCAAAGGTCAACAACAAAACAACCCAAAAAAATGTCCTTCAATAAAAATCAAAACTTCAAACTATTAACAGTCCCTGCCTAGGAGTTGATAAAGGGCATTTAAAAAACATTAATTCAATTGTTTTATTCTTTGTTACAGCCACGTTGCTCCGCACACGACAAACAGGTCTGTCTTTTACTTTAGTGAACCGATAATCTGTCTCCCACCTGTCTTGGAAGTTAACTGTCTTCATCTTTCGTTTGGCCATTTTTTGGGAGTGGGAAGTGAAAATTTGCTTGAGGAGACTGGTAGCATAGTTGCTAACGACTGCAACAGAAAGGGAAGGGGCGCTTGCCGGTCTCGACTGATGGTCCAACACTGATTGCGCATGTGCTATATACTGGCGGGCCAGATCTAATACACATTTGATATGGTCTTGCGGGCAAAATATAATTACATAGTGGGCCAAATGTGGCCCCCGGGCCTGAGTTTGACATATATGGGCTAGAGGCAGGGTACACCCTGAACTGGTCGCCAGCCAATCGCGGGGCACATATAAAAAAATAACCATTCGCACCTACAGGCAATTTAGAGTCTTCAGTTACCCTACCATGCATGTTTTGGGGATGTGGGAGGAAACCGGAGGACCCGGAGAAAAGCCACACACAAGCACGGGGAGAACATGCAAACTCCACACAGGTGGGGCCAGGATCTGAACCCTGGTCCTCAGAACTGTGAGGCAACAGTGCTACCCAGTCGTCGACTGTGCAAGTCATCATAACAGTAAATATTTGTATAAAAACACTTTTAGAAACTGTTCGAAACCTTGAATCCTTGTACGTTCGGACCAGCATGGTTCATGGTGGTGGGGGGGGGGGGGGGCGTCCATGATAAAATTTGTATACGCGTTTTGATATTGTTTTAAATGTTATTAACATTTTTACAATATGTTGATGGTAACTAAGCGAGCCTTTTTGCGTGCCATTCGTAACATCAAAAGATCCGCTTTAATTGTTTTACTACCTGTCCGTGACCCACTCATAAACGGTCCATGAACCCCAGCATACACTATTTAATGCTTGAAAGTATATAATAATTGTAATAAATTCAGCTAAGTATAGCAGCTAGATAGAAATTCTTGGTCGGGATTGGCTGTTAGTACCACTTGTGGAGTGCAGCTGGCACAGGGGCACCCCTTAGCTCTAAAAAGAGAGTGGCAGTTAAATATAACTTTCAGGCAACCTTGAAGTAATTTGATGCCATTGCTGCCTCCCTGCAGTAAAGGTCTTGTGTGGGTGTGGCTAACGTAAAAATGTGGTTCATAAAATGGCCCATTTTCAGTGTAAAAACTGGATTACAGACGCTACCATATGAACATTCTGACATGCGAACAGACTGCTGCATCAGTACATCAGTTTTTTTCCTCTCAATACTTGTGCAAGTCTGAATTTTGTGTTGTGCGCCTTTAGTGTAGCACGATGGTTTGCCGCAACCAATGAAGATTATATATATTCTGCAAAATCCATGCTGCTGCGATTGGCTGGCAACCAGTTCAGGGTGTATAACGCCTCTCGTCCGAAGATAGCTGGAATAGGCTCCAGCACGCCCGTGACCCTAGTGAAGATAAGCGGAACGGAAGATGAATGAATGAATGAAAAATCCATGCTGCGCAAAACCTCCAGTGGCCATTTGGTTCCATTTCTTTGTTTATGCTCATAAAACAGAATACTAGAAGCTCTTTTGAAGATTTAAAAGTTAAGAAAGGGGACGATGGTATTGTGAACTTTCAGCAGGTTATGGTTGGTTTCATTTGTCCAAGAAATGTGCTGATTTGCACCGTGTCTCAGTGGCGGCTCAATGAGTGCCGACAAAAAAGCAAAACTAATCATCGTAACACAGACGCAACATAATGACCCAGGAACAATTCAAGATACACACAGCCTTCTAGAACATTAGTAAGTGGGGTAGTGTCTGTCTGTTCTCTTCTTTGACGTTTATAATGGGGCAATGTTGTCTCCCGGCAGCCACAAAAGTCCTAGGTACAGTGAAGTGGTTCAACGTCAGGAACGGATATGGTTTCATCAATAGGTAAGTGGACCCCCGTCTCCCCCTACTCTCCACCTGTCCCTCTTAAGAAGCCTTTTAAGTGTGTTAGGACCCGCAATCCTATTATAGCTTTGATTTGCCTGCGACGCCGATGGGACAATTTGTCTGCTGCTCACCGTGCTGTTCCGCGCACCACTTAATCCGCAGCACTTGCGGCTTTAGCTGCAGTCTGTCCAGAGACTCAATGGTTCAGTCCGCAATGTCTTGCTAACTACATGTGATCTCCTTTTTTTGCACAGGAACGACACTAAAGAGGACGTTTTTGTACACCAGGTAAGTGTAAGACATTTTATTTTGTGACAACCATGTATGTCATTTTTTTTTTTAATACACACAAGAGCACAGTGTGACGCTAGTTTACCTTGTTGTTTTAATTACAAATCAGATTTTTTCCCCATAGGGAATTGATTAAAATGAATTTAGTTCCAGACACAGTGTCTAACATGATAAAAACCTAATTATCAGTATTGACAATGTGTTAAGTAACAATTTAACCTTAACTGCCATGCAAATTTGAAAATGAATTTTGTCCTGAGTGTGTGATAATTGGATGTTCAGTACGTGCCCATCCTGCGTAACATTGCGTTGAAAACTTGGGACGGGACACCTGCAAAGCTGCTCTCGGGTGAGGCTAGCACCAATTGTGACAGTGCACTGAAATGACCCAGCGTTCAAAGGAGTTTTGTCATAAGCCTGGTGTACATGGAGCCTTCTATTCCGATTATAAGCAGTTTAGAAGCCTCAACTGAATGAAATTGCTCTATAGGAACCCCTCAATACACAGGGTGACTGAATGACATTTCACTTGGTTTCACAGGGGTGGATTTTTCCTTTTGCCAAACTGATCAGAAGTACATTTTTGCCATGTAAACTGTCTTTCGGAATAGAGCCGTAAAACTGTGTCTGCGCATGCTCCCTCTCAACGTAAATGCACAGTGATGTCATCATTTACGCACTGCGTAAATATGCCGGCTCCCGACGGAGCTCTTGTGCAATGGAGATCTTGTTTTTAACTGCTTACTTTGTTGTTTTTATTAGACTTTACACCGATCTGATCGGTATGACGTAATTGATCAGCTCCGCAAAAGACACTTTACTCCACGTGGCCGTCGTGTACAGTATATTCAGATCCAAGAGCTAGTTTATTTTTAGCCTTGTCACATGTGTTTTAACGTAGTACTGTAAATATCTGACCACCAATAGTTACTTTAACAAAAACATGTCGGCGGTGTGGGACAGACCACGCAAGGCCGGCAGACTATAAGACACATTTGGTCTTTCACGATTGCACCGGCAGACTACTCCAAAAAAATCTTGTATTCCGATACCAGCGCATCCCGTTTTTTACGATCACTGGGCTTCATCTTGTCAGCTCAAACACGACCGGATCCACTCGTTACCATGGCGACGACAATAATGGATCGCGGCGTGTGTTTATAAGAGCAAAATGGGGGAAGCCGTGTTGGTGGTCACTGGTGCTCGGGAGAGGACTGGTTTAAGGCTTGCTTGAGGGTATGTTCACATACCTTTTAATACGATACGGCTCGCAAGCAGGCAACAAAACGTTATGTAGTCTAGCAAGCTAGTTCGAGCACTAACGATTGTAAGCGAACATGCAGGTGTTCTGTCAAATCTTGCTCTAAAGTTTTGGTGTGTGAAGTAATTTAATTACAATAAAGTAATTTAATTACAGTAGGTTAGCACCCATTATTTCTGTCATGTTGGTTTGACCTGACTGATTAGAATACATGATCTGACTTGAGCAGTGATTTCCAACCTTTATGAAACCAAGGCACATATTTTAAAATTGAAAAATCTCACAGGTCACCAACCCAAAAAAATGTCACAAAAAGTGGATACGTTAATTACTGTATGTACTTCCTGCCATCTAATAGAAGACCATTCATTTGTTCTGTCTGTCACTAGGCCTCACTGGCATATAGCTGGATAAAGATACATTTATTGTAAATATAATTTTTTGAGCAATTAAGTACACATGTACAGTAAATGAACAGGTCATTTAAATAGACACATTGCTCCGTCTTGTGATTGGATCGGTGATCGGTTATTAGTTTTTTTTAAACTTGCTGATCGGTGATCGGACCCCAAAATCCTGATCGTGTAAAGCCTAGTGTACACCCAATCGGAATAAAAAAATCTGTGAATGGGTGAATCAGTGGGTGTCGAAATCATGACTATGCCAGGGTCCAAAGTGCAAGTACACTGACTTAAAACCCCTATTCCAATGAAGTTGGGGCGTTGTGTTAAACATAAATAAAAACAGAATACAATGATTTGCAAATAATGTTTGACCTATATTGAATTGAATACACTAAAGAGACAAATGTTCAAACTGATAAACTTTGTTTTTAGCAAATCATTAACTTGGAATTTTATGGCTGCAACGCGTACCAAAAAAGCTGGAACAGGTGGCAAAAAAGACTAAGAAAGTTGAGGAATGCTCATCAAACACCTGTTTGGAACATCCCACAGGTGAACAGGCAAATTTAGAACAGGTGGGTGCCTGTTCTAAGATGGACTGATGAAAAGTGTTCTGTGGTCCGACGAGTCCACATTTCAAATTGTTTTTGGAAATTGTGGCCATCGTGTCCTCCGGGCCAAAGAGGAATAGAACCCTCCGAACTGTTATGGACGCAAAGTTCAAAACCCAGCAGCTGTGACTGTATGGGGCTGTGTTAGTGCCAATGGGATGGGTAACTTACACATCTGTGAAGGCACCATTAATGCTGAAAGGTACATATAGATTTTGGAGAAACATGCTGCCATTCAAGTGTCTTTTTCACGGACGCCCCTGCTTATTTCAGCAAGACAATGCCAAACCACATTCTGCACGTGTTACAACAGCGTGGCTTCGTAGTAAAAGAGTGCTGGTACTAGACTAGCCTGCCTGCAGTCCAGACCCGTCTCCCATTGAGAATGTGTGGCGCATTATGAAGCGTAAAATATGACAACGGAGACCCCGGACTGTTGAACAGCTGAAGCTGTACATCAAGTGAGAATGGGGAAGAATTCCACCTACAAAGCTTCAACAATTAGTGTCCTCAGTTCCCAAACTGGTATTGAATGGTGTTAAAAGAAAAGGTGATGTAACACAGTGGTAAACATGACCCTGTCCCAGTTGTTTTGGAGCGTGTTGCAGCCATAAAATTCTAAGTTCATGATTATTTGCTAAAAACAATAAAGTTTTATCAGTTTGAACATTAAATATCTTGTATTTGTTGTGTATTTAATGAAATATAGGTTGAACATGATTTGCAAATCATTGTATTCTGTTTTTATTTGTTTAACACAACGTCCCAACTTCATTGGAATTGGGGTTGTACAAGCTTGGTCACAGAAGTACCACTGTATATGCATGTACATGAACTCCTCTTTTTATTCATTTGTAATTTCAGACCGCTATCAAAAAGAACAACCCGAGAAAATACCTTCGCAGTGTTGGTGATGGAGAAACTGTGGAGTTTGACGTAGTTGAGGGAGAGAAGGTAAGTGTGTCGCTAAAGTACTCATTTGCCGTCACTAAGCTGGATGTCCTTTCCCTAACGGGATCATTCCACGGGCAATAGGGCGCAGAGGCGGCGAATGTCACCGGCCCAGGGGGCATCGCGGTTCAGGGAAGCAAGTACGCCGCCGACAGGAGCCGCTACAGACGCTACCCCCGAAGGAGGGGTCCCCCCCGCGTCGGCGAATATCCCGACAACTACCAGAGTGACGGAGAGGGGGAGGCGGGCGCCGGAGGCCGCGAAGGCAAAGGCGGCCGGGACGGCGGAGAGAGCGCCCCTGAGGGAGACTCGCAGCAACAGCCGCGTAGGCCCGCCTACCCCGGCAGACGGCGCTACCCGCCATACTTTGTACGTAGACGTTTCACCTGCCGGACCCCGTACACCGCCGCACAATGCTGAGAGACTGATCTTGAAGCAGGCACTCAGTTTCTCATGATCCAGTCAAGAATGATCTTTTAAAAACACTCGTGGTTGTGAATTTAAAAAAGTCACTATTGGTGTATCGGGGGTCTTGACCTAAACACCACAACGCTCATATCACGGCTTCAGCTTTACACCTTCAAGTTGGACATCATGCTTTAGCCACACCTCACACCTTCTCCACTATTAGTCCTTGTGAAGCACTTGATGACTCTTGTCTCATGTTTGCTTTCAGCCCAGTGAGGGTGATGAGAACCAGGGGGCTCCAGACCAGGGGAACAAACCCGCCAGGCAGAACTACTACAGAGGCTTCCGGCCAAGGTATGCATGTGGACTTAATTGATGGCAGGCTGCAACAAAGAGAGCTTATGCAAGAACTCTTGGTTCTTGAAGTAGGGTTTCTCCTTTGACACTGCTTACGCGAGTCACTGCATTTCCTCACATCATGGTCTGTGGCATTTATTTACACAACTATAGTAGAACAGTGATTCCCAACCACTAATGTGCTATGAGAGATAATCAGGTGTGCTGCGGAAAATTATTGAATTTGGCTTAATTTTTCTGAAAATGATTTACTGCAAATGTATCTTTTTTAACAGTCTTTGTCAGTGACGTGCAGAAAAATTAAATTCTCTTCCACGTAAATCACTGAATGCTAACTTTTTAATGGCCGTAGCACCAATTATTTGGGGGGGGGTAGCGGTTCCAACGTCTGACCTTACCGGCCAGTACGGCGCTGTGCCTGGCCACTGTGACTAAACTTTCATAAATTAATTTGATGAAATAAATATGTTTTTATTTTATTTTTTTTAAAGGGGGGGGGGGGGTGGAGCTCCTTCGTGCATACTATTTTATCCCCCCTGGCTGTCAGTCCGAAAACGTCACTGCTCAAGAGGAGCTCTAAATGGCCAAAATACCAGCAACAGACTTTCGTACTCCTTGAAACGCTGGCAGCTCGTGGTAACGGTACTTTTACTGTTACAATGCTCTAAATGTCGCTCGCTACTTTTAGCAATTGTTGCTTATTTATCAACTATTTCGTGCGCGAGACTACGACTTTGACTTACGCATTGGGCGCCATTCTAATTCGAACGCTAGTGACGTTTAAGTGTAAGCCAGCCCCGCTGATCGTCGTGTGTAAATGGCCACCGTTTTGGGAAGGGCAACAGCGCGCTACTCGTGTTTACATTTAGGCGAACGAAAACAACAGCTTTCATGTATTGTGGTATTTGTCTGGTACTGTCTGCCCAAATGTGGATATTTCAGCTCACTTATAACTTGAGAAAACACCGTGCAGTAAATTGCAAATTTGTTTTTTTGTTTTTGGGCATAAAGCGATGTCTGCATACTTTTTTTGTGATGATTGGTCAGGTTTCTGACATTACGCAATGTAAAGTTTTTTTATTTTTATTTTTTTTATATAAATAGTGCCGATATGGAATATATTAAATATTTGGCCGGTCATTGTAATATTTTCAGAGGTTGAAGTTGCCATGAGTAGAGATGTCCATGTAAATTTTGGTGGTGATTGGTGACAGTTTTGGCACAGTAAGTGACTTCGCGTTTACGGTCCCGTTTAATGCCCTGTGAATTCTTGAGTGATGCGCCCTCACTCTTTCTGCCTGATGAGAGCACTGGTGCCAGGAGCGCATGCCACGTGCTTGTTCCTGCGGAGCCAAGCTCGGGTTAACGTAGCGGACCCGCGCTTGTGTCCCGTGGTCCTGCATGCCCACACTTTCTTCTTGTCCCGCCTCACCAATGACCTGTGCTGTCAGACCGTGCTCTTGGCGACAGCACCCAAAGAGCGGGTGGCGTCTGGGCAGTGTCATTCTTTGTGTGGCCACTCGCCCGGTCGAATACAGAACGATTTTTATGTCTGCTAATATGACAATGACTGTCGTGAAAGACACAAAAACAAACTTTTTGTTTTTGTATTTTGGATAAACTTTTTTTAACCTGTCCATGGCAGGGGTCCACCCCGTCCCAGACCGGTGCGGGATGGCGAGGAGGACAAGGAGAATCAAGGAGGCGAAGGGGGTACCAACCAGCAGCCCCGCCAGCGCCGCTTCCGCCGCAACGTCAACTACCGCCGCCGACCGCGTGCACCGACTGGCGGCAAACCCGGCCAGGACGCCAAGGAGGCCAAGGCGGGAGGCGACGCCTCCGTAGAGAAAACGGCCGCTCCCGAGGCCCAGCAGGGTGGGGCTGAGTAGGGAACAACCCGCCCACCGGCACCTACCATCTTTTACCATCGTCCGGGTGAGTGTCTCTAAAGTTGCAAGGAGTTGGCCTGGTGCGGCGTGATGCTGACAAGCATGGACTGAATTCCAACTTTTCCCTCTTCCCTCTGCAGTTTTTTTTTTGTCAACAAGAAACATCCAACAAGATCAGAGCAATAAAGATTTGACTTGATGACCGTCACAAGCTTGCACCATGCATTTGAACAGATTACCACCTATTGCCTGCAGGTTCTATGCAGATTCATTGTTTTCCTTCTTTTTACGTGACAGCTAGAACACATTTTGGGGAAACGACACGTTTTTCTAAATCTGTCCTGAGTTTTTACACCAAATGGTTTTTCAAGAAAAAAAAAAGAAATTTGATATCTTGTCAGTTTGACATTTTTAAATGACTTTTTATCTATTCAAACATTTTAACAAAATGCAAGCTCAAATAAAAGTCCAAAAACCAGGGACAATGGAGTGATTGTTTTATTTATTGGATGTAGGCAACTAAAAGCTAATTTAAGGCTTCGTAAAAATACATATGATCTATACTGAAGGCTGATCTTGGTCATTTGAAGTTGCAAAGCAAATATGGTGACACCCACTTCATAATGTACATCACAATAACCAGTATTCAGATCAGGGCTGAGCAAACCTTTGTGCTGAAGGGCTACATTTAACTTAGATTTTGTAGCTTAAATCCCCTGTGGCCCCCCAGGACCTATTTTGCCCATCCCTGAGCTATATCCTACAGAGATCATATGCACAACTAATCTTCAAGATGCTCTGGAGTTGAATTGTTTATGCATTAAGTGTCAGAAATAAATTTCAATATTTGCAGTGTTGCTCAACATACATAAAATAACAGCTTTTAAATAAAGACTATAGGCTTAATTGCTATCACAAGTTAAATACAGCAACCAAAATAGGAAATCGCTAATGACATGGAAAGGATTGGTTTGATGGAAACGAACTGTGGGCCCTGGTGAAACCCACATAGTATACAGTACATCTGGAAGGACATTTATTATACAGAGGTGCCTCAAAATATGTGGTCACACAAACTCATCTCAAGGCACCACTGTACAGCTAACTTAATTTTTTTCCTTAAATTCTAAACAAACACCATAAGTTTTTGTTTTTAAACATGATAGTTTTATTTTCAAGCATCTTAAAAAAACTTAGTTGTTGAATTTTCAGTTAAAATTTTTTGGGGGGAATAAGGCTTTGACAAAGTGAAGTGTGGTGAAGGCACTACATTGTCATGAATATAATTGCATTGGGCTGTACCTCCTATTTACCACCGACTATCAAGTCGTCTGCCTGCAAGGTCCATGAAAAGGCATGCTTGGATGAGGTTGGTGTGAAAGTTAGCTCTCTGACCTCACAAATGTTTTTGTGGATGAATGCTTTCCAAGCCAATTCTATTCTCAAACATTGGTCTCTTTGCGGAGGCGCTTCATCCGCTGCATGTTGTCCTCTATGGCCGTGGGATTGGTGATCTCTGTGGCACAGCTGGCAGGAAACCAGCCTCTCTCACCGTCGCGCATCCGCTCTCCATAGCACCAGCCTGTTGGGAGCATCGGGTCTAAGAGAGGGAGGCCCCGTGAGGTTTTGACAATGGAGACCAAAAAAAAAAAAAAAAAAAGCCTCACCATCCTCCTTCCTCTGGACGATGACGAGCTCGGCTTGCCTCAGGCCCAGCTCGTCGGGCTCTTTGGGCATGTAGGCTTTGGTGGCCTCGTACTGGGGCAGACCTAAAACACATTCCAATCCTTTACACTTTAAGAATCACTGCGCTAGTGTCTCCTTCTAGTGGTATGTGAACGAATCATACAGTTCAACACATTTGCATATAATCTCTACAAACTGTCTTTAAAAAAATTAGGTACAGTTATTAAACTAATATTTAAATTGAATCATTCAGTAGTTCTCCCCCCCCCATATGGAAATGCAGTGTTAGTGTACAAACTGCATAATATTAAATATTGTTAGCCTATTAGCATAATTTCCTAAGTCATTGAAATGATTTCAGAAAACAATGACCCAAGTCACAAAAAGTATATACTGCATTCCCTCGCATATTTACAATTTCAAATGGATACTCCCAGATTAACCTATTGCCTTTTTTTTTTAACTATCCCAGGTCATTTTCTGAAAAACACCGTCTAATAAAAGTATTGGTTTGGTGTCAACAAACTATGTTGAAGTGATTTGAGGAGATTATATAGTGATTTTGCACCATCTTGTGGCAACCTGGTGCTAAGGAACAATGTGGAGGTGAGTTGAGGAGCTTCATGTAGTGCTTTATTGGCAATTATATACCTGTTAAGGAAGATGTCAATTACACATGGATTTTCAATATTTGTGGCAGGGCTTGGCATTGTTCCCGTGTAATAGCGAATTCACCTATTCGCCGATTTTTTTTTGGGGTGGGGACCTGTTATTTGTGCTACTCTTCTATTAGACAGGGGTTTGTCACCATCTTGTGGCATTTTGGTGCCAAGGACGTGTTGACATGTCACATCTCAACTGAAATAAGTTTTGTACATTTGGGAGGAGCCAAGTTTAGCATAGGAGGCGAAGATGCATCGTCCACCCATGCACATACACGCTCCTTTCTAAAGAGACTGGGCTTAAAATATGCAGCTCAAATATGCATGATTAAAACAGGATGTTGAAGAAGCACACATTTATCTGAAATAACTAACTGTTCTCTGTGTAACCCTCCACTACAAACAGCTCCATTGGCAGACACATCCAAGTCAGAGCACATTGAACATACAGTAACGGTCCTTTAATAAGTACTTGTGATGTCATTCTTACCCTCTTTGCAGGAGAAAAGCTCTGTCTGCTTGTGCTGGGTGAGAGCGACTATCCAGCGTGCCCGGTCCACCCTTGCCAACGATACAGATTAAAAAAAAATAAATAAATAAAAGAAGAAAACATCAATGCACAGGTGGAAAATTTACTCATGCTGTACTGCAGCGTAAAATTAAGTAACAAGGCCATTTTGACTAACGAGTTGGAAGTCCAGATGTCTTTTCAAGTGTAGGAGTAATGTGGAATAAAAGTAAAAAACGGTCAGAAAAAGAAATACTAAAGTTAAAGTGCAGATACCTGAAAAATCTACTCCCCCGCCCCCCCTTTTTTTTATTTTATTTTCCTACTTGTACTTCACGTGTGACCGTTGCCCACAGCAGATAGGCTTTTTAGACTTCTCACAGCAGGGATAGCCAAACCCAAAGCACTCTACTCAACCTGCATGAAACGTACACTCGCTGGCCACAATATTAAAGAGTCCGCCTGCAATCTAATGAGCTCCAAAGCTTGAGATGCATCACCAAAAGAGGTATTCATTCAACAATGTGGTGAGCTCATCAGTTCCACGAGAAAGTTCGAATCAGTAGGAACAGCTCTAAGCACTCATGTAGTCTGTTTTTTTTTGGGGGGGGGGGGGGGGGTTGTTTTTGTAAATAGTCACTAGAGGGAGTCAAACGCTAGAGCTCTGAGAATCTCTGCTTGAGACAACACTGGGGGGCGAATGTACCTGGACTCAGCCACTAGGGTGGTACGCTCTTGTCGGCCCTCACTGTTCTTGCTCATGAGCAGCTTGAAGGACAGATTTTGGCCGGAGCTGCTCTTGGCAAGTGGCGACGCCTGACCGTCTGTTTCATCGCTGACCTCCACCTCCACATTCTCCAGGGTGGCGTAGTCCATCACCACAAAGCTGTCCTCACTGACGGAATAAACAGCTATTTTGGTGAGGGCAAATTCACCTTAGTTCTTACATACTATGCTTATGCTGTGTTACACTGTGTATTAAATATTGTACTCATGTAAGAGTACTGTTACGTAAAAAGTAGTCCTCCAAATAATTACTTGTGCAAGAGTAAGAAAGTACTCAGTGAAAAAAGTACTCAAGTCCTAACTAAATGATTTATTTTTTAAATCATGAATGTCAAATTAAAATATCTAAATAAAATATGAATGTGCAAATTCAGATATTGCTGAACAATATAATTTTTTCTAAAACAAATAAAATCTTTATAAAATAAAACCTTTAAAAGGTACAGGAACAAATTAAGGCAAATTCAGCTACAAGAGCTACTTTTATTCTCATTGTTTCTACTTGTTAAGCAACAATAGTATAGACTCACCAGGCAGATTATAAAAACAGGAACAAGGCTGCAGCGGATATAAAAAAAAAAAAAGTATACACCCCCCCAGTTCAAATGCCAGGTTTTTGTGATGTAAAAGAATTTCGACCATAAACACACACACACACATATATGTATATACACAGCGGGTACAGAAAGTATCCAGACCCCCTTACGTTTTTCACTCTTTTTTATATTGCAGCCATTTGCTAAAATAATTTAACAAATTATTTTAGCAAATTAGATTTTAACAAATTGCTGCAATATAACAGAGTGAAAATGTTAAGGGGGTCTGAAAACGTTCCGTACCCACTGTATATGTGTTTATATATATATAGAGATAGAGAGAGAGAGAGAGAGAGAGAGAGAGAGAGAGAGAGAGAGAGAGAGAGAGAGAGAGAGAGAGAGAGAGAGAGAGAGAGAGAGAGAGAGAGATAGAGAGAGAGAGAGAGAGAGAGAGAGAGAGACTTTTAACATTGGACCCTTGAATTACGCTGGACACAAGGAAAGTTAAATTTATAGTAGAAAAAAAATGTAATCACATTACTTACATTAATCAAAAAGCTTTACCAAGAAGCTCATTGGCAATGCATCCAGTAGGACTGTTTGCTTATATTGTTAGCGTTGCAATAGAGTTAAAAACACACTTTTTTATTTCCTGGGTGAAGATTGAGAACCCATTCTAAACAGGCGATACCTTGTGACACCACCTGCCCCCTACATACAACGTTGTCCTTTCGACCCTTCTGAAGAAAGACACTTTTGGCCTTGCGCTTTCCTCCACAAACATTTTTACAACTGAATGGAATATGAATAAGGGCGAAGGACTCTCGATGGGGGCTAGAGGCCTCTCCAATGCTGATGCTCATCCATTCTATTTACTTTTGAAGGCCACTTCTAAAACAATATGGATAATGGAGTTGAAATGACGCATTTTCCATTCCAGTGTGACTGACCTCTTCCTCTTGGTGACAATAAGTACATCATTGAAGAGAAACAGGTATTTGCTCCTGTTACTGAACGCTCTCCAGATGCTTAGCTCTTCAGCACAGATGGCCAGCTCGCCACGTTTCTTCAGCCAGCGTGACGACGACACCAGTGGAAACGGCTGTGGGGACACCAAGGTTATTTTCTCAATGTGAAGCAAATTGGAACATTTTTCTCCCTAATAGGAAGTCACACGTTCGCATGGTCACTTGTTGCTAGGAAGAGTCTGTAGATCTCAACCAGAACTGCCCCATAGGCAGAGGTGGGTAGGAACACGCTAGATTTACTCTGTTACATTTACTGAAGTAACCTTTTGGACAAATTGTACTTCTCAGAGTAGTTTTAATGAAGCATACGTTTTACTTGATTTATTTTTATTATTTTTGTTTAGAAGAAATGGTACTTTTACTCCATTACAATAATCTACATGCCGATCGCTACTTTCATTTATCAATAATTGCGTGTGCAATCTATTTTTAGACTTTTGTTTTTGACTTCCGCATGGGACGCCATTGCTCCAATCCACCGTGATCACCAGTGATGTTTGACTCAAGTTCACCAAACGACACAAGAAAGTCACATGTCCGCACACAAAGTCCTCTGTTGGGCTTTGCGAGCCAATCAAAGTGAGTCGTGACAGCCGCACGCAACTCATATTTACATTACAGACCATGAAATTCAGCGTATTTTAGTCACTGCCCAAAATTGGATATTTCAGGCCACTTCTCACTTAAGAAAACACCTTGCATTAAGTTGCAGATGTTTTTGCTATTGTTTTGGCTGTGCATATGGCAACATTAGCACTATTTTACAGTAACAAGTAACTGTAAAACATGCTTCAGTCATTTTTTTTTGGATAAAGCAAATAATGTTTATGTAAGGTTTTTTCTCCACTTAATTGAAATATGGCAGGTGTGTGTAGACTTCCATTGAACATGTGTTTGAATGTGATCTGTTACTTCTGAACACAGCCACATGCCAGTGCATCCTTGTGCAACCAGATTTATTTTCATTTATTTTATTCAAACTTTATTTAACCAGGTAAAAGACCAGTTAAAATAGAACATCTCTTTTGCAATGGTGACCTGGCCAAGAAGGCAGCATAAATGGTGGAAAAAGTTTTAAAATTATTTATCTCAGACATTATTATTATTATTATATAATTTATCTTTTACAACTCAAAAACCTGGCATTTGAAAAGAGGTTTGTATACTTTTTATATCCTCAGCAGCCTTGTTCCTGTTTTTGTAATCTGCCTGGTGAGCCTACAGTATTGTGCTGTTCAACAAGTGGAAACAATATAGTATAAGACCATTTCTTGTCATTCATCCAGGTCATTTCATTTTCAGGGCATTGAACCGATCTCAACTGGATTGTTTTGTTACGCCCTCTTAAACCGATCTCCAGACCCCTAAACAATTATTGGTCTAAGGTTTGTGAAAAAAGGTGTACTTTCATTCCTATATGATATGTAATGTCTAATGATACAAATTTATATTTTGAAAATTTTTGCTGCTCACTCGAGAATCATGATGTTGTCGCAGGCACCGCCATATCATATCTGACCGGAAGGACTTGCGGGCTACAGACCAATGTGTGCGTGTGTTACGTGTTCCTCGCTATCTACTTTTTTCTAATGTAACTGGTAAATTGCCGCTTAATTTCCACCGCGACGCTGTCTTTTGTTGGCTACTTTAAGATGTTTCACTTGGAACTTACTCCTTCTTGGATCGCTACGGAAGCTAACAAGCGCCTGCCGCTAGCTCCCGCAACTGCTAGCATCTTCAGACTTGCAGCACAAACACAGCCGGTGAAAAACAATGCCTGGCGGAATATCAATCAACTATTACCCAACGACTTGATTCATCCAACACCGTGGGCTCCGAGGGGAACACTTGTGCGGGAAACAAGCACCGCAACGACAACGCCACTCTTGCCCTAGTCAGCAATCGCTACATCCCGACTCCTTTGTACCTGCCCAGTCATCGCATGCCACAGCCGGCATGGCCCCAGTCGCAGCTTACCCGGTAAAAATTTACTATTTTCAAGAGTGCAATTCAACTGTTATACTTAACGTATCATTGAGTGGATCACCGTCTTTGTTCGTTGCTAATATGAGAACACGTGTAGAAATGGTGAGGAGATGACACAAACGTTCAGTAAAAAAATCATATGAATTACAGCGCATTCACAGAGAGCAGAATATTTATTTTAAAAACCTAATAAAATACAGATAATACCTCATGTTTTGAGCATGCATAGCAGTAAGTCAACGGTACGCGTTATAGATAGGTATAAGGGGTTTTCACATTTTTGGGGTCGGTTTTGAGGGTGCATATTATACTCTAGAGCGTATTATACACGGGAAGTTAGTAGGGATGTCCCGATCCAACTTTATCACTTCCGATTCGATGCCGATATTGCAGCCTTGAGTTTTCAGTCTATACTGATATCGGTCCGACCAGATATCAACAATAATTATACATACTTTACTTATTTTGTAGTATAGAATGTTAGAAAAGGCAAGTGATATTACTCAAAAAGAGAACAAAAATCAGCAACACTAGGTATGAGAAAAACCTGACCCATTTATTATAAACCAATGGGTTACATAAAGTACCGTAATTTCTTGTGCATAATGCAAATTTCCCCCAAAAATATCATCAAGTCAATAGTGCGCATTATACATAGGTATAGGGAAATGTGAAAAAACCTCACATTTTATAAATGTATGCCGCCACCGAGAGGGTTATGAGAAAGGTGTACACTTTCATTCCAATATGCCACCGCCACCTCGAGGTTATGAAAAAGGTGTAGCTAACACTTTCATTCCAATATGACAGGGGTACGTATGACTGGATATATGTACAGTTGTGATCATAAGTTTACATACCCTGGCAGAATTTTTGAAATATTTTTTATTTTAAATACAACTGATGACTGAAAAATAACCACCATAATTTCTTTATGGTTATGTTTTGTTTAATGATAATGCTTTTCTGAAATGCCTGGCCCTTCATGTTTTCTTTCAAGAATTGTGCCCATCTTACAAATTCTGCCTGGGTAATCAAACATATGCAGCTCACATCTCTGTAGCAATCATTATCTGAATCATCAGTAAATAAATGTTGAGGGCTTCAATTTTGATACATTTTTCATAGATTCACAGCATCATGCATGAGCATAATGCCGGTGGGTCTTGAGTCTGACATATTTGACCTAGACAGAGAGGCAGGAACTGAAACTCCAAAAGCAAAATGACATGTTTTACCTTGATTTTACCAAACTCCATCTGTTTCTGGATGGTGTACATCTGTTCCGTCCTCTCCATCCGCTGTGCACCGTCATTGCAGCTGCCGACCAACTATTGAATGGTAAAATGATGAGGCAAAGAATCTGGACGTGAGACTGCACAGATGCGGAATCAGCGCCAAGTGTTTCTACCTTGCTGATGGCATGCAACGCCCAGACTGCAGCAAAGTACTCGGCGGTCTTGTCAGGAGTCTTCTGGCAAATTGTCTGTGAGGGGAACCCCCCCGTGAAAAAAAAAACACCATTACTGGGGAAATAACAGACAGAAAAGCGATGGTGGCGCAATAATATGACATTGCCATAAGATCGTCCAATCAGATATCATCCCTACAAAGCCATTAGCAGGCAATATTAGCGAATTGCTACTCATTGCAATATTTGGTGTCTCATGAAGGGAAAATGAATGCTTGAGATTGGTACAACGTTAATCTTGGTACAACGTTAATCTTTTACAATTAGAGAATTATTGTTAAAGGTCAAACTGACATCCAGCAGCAGTGGCAGTCTGGTAACACGTTGCATGGGAAGGATGAGAAAAGAGATCATTGGGAGGCCTCCACATTCACTGCTCCCTTCAATTTGCTTCAAGGTGTCCTTAAACGCACCATTACTGCTCCTAAAAGACGGTCAAAAAAGAAGCTTTTAGGTCAACATTTGCATGAGGCTGTCGCCAAGAGGACACACTCACAGGAGCTTCTGCAACGTCCTCTGCTGGAAGGTCTCATTGGAACAGTAGACGATGTACGGCTCAAAGTGGTGGGCGGCGTGGTTCTGGACAATGTCGCTAATGTCCCGGATGACTGGGTTGTCATAGTGACGCCGCTCAAGATCCTCAAAAAAGCTGGAATGAAGAAAATATGCCGATGGGTACTGTTATATTATCTGCCTACATCTGTTGCTGCAGTATTTGTGTTCAAATATCCATTGCTGGTTATAACACTGCAACACCAATGCAATTTATTAGCCCGTCTATGGCATTTTGCATTGTGCGTTAGCATGAAGCTAGCGTATCTCAAATTGTCTTCTCCAAATCAAAGCAAAAACAACAAAGAAATCTGCCGTGTAATGACTTCTATGTCAAAAAACTTGTAAATCAGGTCACTCATAAGCCAGGGTACCAATGTATATTGTATTACATTGCACTATGGTTGTTTCTTTTAAGAGATCAAAGTCAATATCTGTTCTGTTAAAATGAGATATATAATCAAAGCATTGTGAGTGTATTCCTTATGAGCACAACAAACAGTCGATAAATGAATTGTAGCCACACCCTTGCAGAAAGCCTGTTTAACAAAACAAACAAAAAAAAGGGTCAAATGACACCATGCAGGCCAGGAACCAGAGGGACACACCACATATTTACGCAAATGTGAATCATTATGTGCCCTTGGATGACGCTTCCTCTTGTATTCGCAAACTACTAAAGACGTTTTTTTCCTCGCTACAGTATCCGTTGATATGGTCTGCGTAATGCAGCACATTATCATTTTAAAGCCCCAAAATACCACGCAGAGCAGCGAGGCAGCAAAACCTGTTTGCCAAGCGTGTTTTAACATGTTGATGGGGCCTACAAGATACTTAACCCATGCTATAGGGATGGGGGAGCCTGACATTTTAAATCACTTCTGAAACGGCACTGTATAAAACAATAAAATGTGTGTATGGAATAAAAACACAAAACAGCACGAGTAGAGCATTGTTCCCACCGTTTGCTGACTTGGTGGATAACAGAGATGTTGGAGAAGAGGTGGTGATGCTCTGTGGTCGTCATGGTTTTCCTCAGAGCTTCACTCTCCTTAAAATGTCGCACCAGGATACCCAGGCTGTGCAGGTATGAATGTTCTGATGTGATTATTTCAAAGATTGCCTGTCAAATTGTTCAAAAAGAGACCCAATAATAAGTATTACAAACAGCAGTTTCAACTGTATCAGTCAAACAAACTGTGGGCAAATCAAATGGATAAGATTGAAACGCTGATTTCTTTTGGGGGGGGGGGGTTGGGGGGGGTTATACTGCTGAATATAAGCCCAAAAGCAAATATGAGTGTTTGGCCTGGTGGCAGAAGAAAAAGGTGTTGCCACGGAAACTTTAATCAAGTTGAAGCAATAAAGACCAACAAGGTTTCCTTAGGCATAAAAGTGCCCACGCAGCAGACAGCATGGCAGGGTGTGGCTTTACTCAGGTACCAGAGTGCAAACAGGGTGGACCTTTGGTATTGACACAAAATAAAAGCAATAACAAAAAGGGGAAATCCGTCTTCTGCTTAAATTACTTCACACCATGTCAATATTTTTACATTATTATATCATCACACGTTTAGTCAGATGTCGGCATGACTTGTGATTTCAATAGACATTTTACTTATGAGGTTACACTCTCTTGGCGCAAATAGCACTGCGCCAAGAGAGAATAGAATATTGATCGCAGCATTATTATTATTCCAGAGACGATGATGATAGTGAATATACAACTTGGAACTTCACAACTTGCAAGTAAGCAACATCAGAAATTGTAAAAAAAAATGCAATGCAAAATGCAATATGCAGGACGGATTAATACATACCTGCACAGTACCTAAGGCCTTTAAATGGACATTAAAAACACATGGATTTGAATGTACATTGGATGAAAAAAAAAAAGTCATCTTAAAACGGTTAACAATATAGAACAGCTGACTAGATAGATCCAATTCTTATCCCAATTAGGCACACCACAGTGAGTGCACCCACAGGGGCCCCTGATCACCTTTATTTCAGTTTTGGCAATAAGGTTACATTTGCCTGTTATTAGGATAAATAAAACGTAGCAGCACACAAATCAAGAGATGGAATACTTACCTCTTGTCTCTTTCTCTCTTGAGGCGAGATCATCTTCAGTATGCCGGTGTCCTTCACCTTCATGAAGCAGTAATACAAATTATGTGTAAATGCCATTGTTATGAGTCTGTCATATAAAGACCAAACACAGCAGATATAAAAACCTGCATGTCTGAATCATGTAGAGACCCCCCAATTATCATCATCACGTTTGTGCATGGGTGTGGGCCGAATTTTACCTGTGGCAGCTGGCTCCAGGTGAGCTGCGCTGGCCTGTAGCTCTTCACCACGATGCTCTGGTCCTCGACAGGAGCTTCCACCACTACAAAGTCGTCCAGTAGCTCATCCTGGTTGGTAGAGTGCAAACCCCGCTCTCGGATCTCCTGGTAGAGGCACGGCGTTGCTGGGGAGCAAACCCACAAATTAATCATTTCAGGGTTGTCTGGTAAGGTTTGCGCGTCAACAATGTCAGTGTATTATTTAATGGCCAAATATGGAGAGAACGGAGCGTTTCTCCAGATCAACTCTGCATGTAAAATACGATGTTTGTGGCGTCACTTAAGAATACTGAATAAATGATCACGACAGCTTTTTCTTCTTGTCAACACACAGTGACGAGTGGCTGAGTAGCTGAGGCTGCAGGACATTGCAATTCAATAATCAGGGCTCAACAATGGCACATTCAGCATTTGGAGTGCATTCCGAGTTCAAGCCATTCTTTTCGAAGAGAGCCCAAATCTGTCGAGAACTTGAAATCCACTTTAATTCTAGCGGCTCAGCAAATCATTATTCAAGCAAATGTACAACATTTATATGGGGATGTGGACTGTGACTCATTCATACCATCTTTGAATGATCCACGCTGTTTACGGTTCCTCTTTCTAGCCAGGGTTCGCTGAAGGATGACAACAGTTTATTAGTGAGAGAGATACATATTTTTTTGGTTCAGTTTCTCATTATATCTCACTTAATATCTTGTTTCAACATTTACTGATTTTAAATATCGTCTAGTATAAACTAAATTAGGACTTCCTCAAAAGGGTGCCTGATGTGGAAGATTTGAAAATATTTATGGAACACACCATGACCTCCATGACTAACAGAGAGCATCACTGAAGTAGAGCCCAGTTTCCATCAAACAGTACTGTAAGGTTTAAAAAAAGTTTTTCAATTTGGGTATCAAAATAACTGATTGGGACCATACCACTCTTTGGCTCCCTATTGTTGGGGTACCAATCGCAATGGTACAAAAAAGGTAGGAGCAGCACAGCAGTTTGTCAATTGGTCGAGAAAATTGCGACTTAATAGGAAACATTGGTTGGTGTCGCATTGCTTTTTACGTAGCTATCAACACAAGCCACATCAGGGATTCCTTACTGCTTGGTGAAAATGTGGCTTAAAAAGAACATATGGAGAACTGAGATTTTAATTGCCTGTACACAAATGGTGTAATAATAATGTAAAATTAAACAATAAACAATCTTTTGTTAGATGCCTATTTCTAAAAATGTATCTCTGACCCAGCTGTTAGGAACTTCACCAAATTGTGATGCAACAGTGCAGTTGCGAGAATACCCACAGTTTCTCCACCAATGACTTGACACTAGGATGTGCTAAGATTAGCTATGTTCAAGTGACAGAGTACAATGTCTAAATATTATGTCCAATCCCAAAGGTAAGCAAAGCTGCGCTGGGTTTTGTTATATGCACAGGTTAGCATTAGCATTGGGGGGTGGGGGGGTCTCAATAAGGAGCTTCCCTAGGCAACGAAGGCCGTACCAGGGTTTACCAGGTTAAATTCTTAACCAACTATCACACCAACCCCAAGCCCATCTATTTGTTAGTTAGTAGGCTAATTCCTGGTTTGGTTCATGGAGTATGAAAAACAAACAGGCACTAATGAAATAGTGACTCCATCCATCCATTTTCTTCACCGCTTATCCCCATTAGGGTCACGGGTGAGCTGGACCCTATCCCAGCTGACTTTGGGCGAGAGGTGAGGTCAACCCTGGACTGGTTTTCAGTCAATCGCAGAGCAATATAGTTACTAGAGCAGTACAACTAAATGAGTGTTTGCCCCCACCAAAATTTTAATGCCTTCTTCCTTGGCTTCCCTTGTGCCAGCTCACTACAGTTTTGTGGAGACCGGTTTTGTATTTTTGCATAATCTTGTTAGTCTTTCTATTGACTATCTGTTATTATTTAACTTAATACAATAAAAAATGTACAGTAGTGATTGCGACCGGCAATTTTTGGTACTGTATGACTTGTGACGCGCAAGCCTGCCTTTATTTACTTAAAGCCAGAAGAAATGGGCAAAGCAACCTCTACCTTCCTCCCAGGACTGCGAGCTGCACCTGGACTGGATGCTCTGCCTTCTTTCAGAGGTTTTAGTGCCTTTGCAGCCCCTTTCCCCCTCGCCATAGCCTCAATGTCCAGGCTGGTCACTGCTGCTCTGTAGGACTTGTTTCTGCGGTTCCTCCTCAAAGCGAAGCCGTCTCCATCACTATCATAGTCCTCCCAGCTCACATCAGAGCCCTGGGCTGAGTGTCGGATGCGGGATCCGTTACTGGTATTCTCCAGTCCCACAGGGAACGTCACCACGGTGGTGTGGTGGCGGTTTTTGGGCCGGCTGGCCACGGCTAGGTTTTTGGGGATGATCTGCTGAGTGCCAAGCTTCAGCGCCACTGCACTTTGGGTGCTCAAAATCAGCTGCTGGGGCACCTCCAGCAAGTCAGGTTCATCCTCTTGGGTTTTGCGCACCTCAGGCCGGACAGTGGGGGAGTTTTGTGACTGGCAGCATTCATCGCCTGGTTCAGATATATGAAGTTCTGTGGAAAAGTGGCTCTCCAGAATTAGAGGGACCTGGTCACCCGCACGGCCGTCTGACTGGGTGTGAGACATGGTGTACTGCCTCTGTCACCTTGGCCCAGTCCACTGACCTCCTCTGCACCTAAAACATTGGGGTCTCTGTGGAAGACTAGGAAAAAACAGAGCATATTAAACATCACCACAAAGCGTTAAGCTTCACTGGAAACAAGCAGCAGGGAGCACATGAGCATCAAGACCTGGTCAACTCAACTGATTCTTTTTCCCAATTTTTTCGAGAGAGTGTCAACAACTGAAATAATGTGGGTACACAAGTGTGCACACCCTCTTACAGTATAACTCGGATGTGGCCGTGTTCAGAATTAATTAATTAGAATCACATTTAAACTTGTGCTAAATGGGAGTCAGCAATGCACACACCTGCCACCATATAGAATAGAATTAAAGTGCGAATCCTTCCTGCTTATTCAAACGTTTTGTAAACCAGTTCCAGCTGATGAAAAACAGTCTCAAAGCATAATCCTGACAACACCATGCTTCACTCGTGTTCTTTGGTGATGAGCAAACATACCTTTGTAATTATACCCCAAAAGGTTCAAATTTGGTTTCATCAGCCTAGAACAGATTTTCCCACCTGTTTGATAAATTTTGCTCACATTAATGTTGGAAAAAGTTTTGAAATGATTATCTTGGTGATTTATTTTTTAATCACAAAAACCTCAATCAAAATTAAGACAGTATTATGATATTAACACTATTCTCTTATTCTCTGGAGCCTATCCCAGCTATCATCGGGCAGGAGGCGGGGTACACCCTGAACTGGTTGCCAGCCAATTGCAGGGCACATACAAACAAACAACCATTTGCACTCACAGTCACACTTACGGGGAATGTATGCATGTTTTTGGGATGTGGGAGGAAACCGGAGTGCCCGGAGAAAACCCACGCAGGCACGGGGAGAACATGCAAACTCCACACAGGCGGGGCCGGGGATTGAACCGGGTCCTCAGAACTGTGAGGCTGACGCTCTAACCAGTCGCCCACCGTGCGACTCTTATAGAACAGCAAAATAATCCAAAAAGTAAGGAAAATAACACTTGTCCAAGTTACAGGGTGTACGTATATAGTTGTATATGGTCGTGTATGTCGGTGTATGTAGGGTGCCCCCCCCAATGTACTTACTCTTTGACTGACCATTACTCATTTCATTTTAATTTTGTATGTTAAAATAGATATCAGTCTGATGAGTTAGATTACAGAAAATAACATTAAATTGCTAAAATTTTAATGACATAAAAGAAAAGACACGTTATATCAATCAATCAAGAGTACCAAGTACATTATTTTTTTTTTCATTTTACATATACTTGCGGTATTTGCAGTGAGACAAACTTTAAATGCACGCTTAAAGGGTAACGTTAAAATTTAAATGTTTATATCCATGCAAAACAATTCCAACATTTGGATCGGTTTATGCCATACGCAAAGTGACGCAGGTTTCCATATTTATTTCTCCGACACGGTGACTTCTATGAGTATGTTCATTGTTTTCCTCCTCGCAGTCGCAGTCTCAGTGTATGAGAGTCGGATTAGGGTGGGAAAAAAAAATGTCTGCTTCACATTCCCATGGTTTATTTATGGCGAGGTGACATGCAACAAAACAAGCAAGTGAGGCTGCAACAGCTGTCTTACCTGAGCGAGGTGAACTTTCAAAACTTCTTACTCTCGGCTAAAAAGGCGGAAAAAAGAGAGAGAGAGAAACGAGACCTCAACTGTGTTCGCTGCTGGTCGAGGCATTCGTGTCACATATTTTGTGCCATAAACTGCCACTTCCTGCAATGGTGGCTCCCTGCTGACGTCATCGGCACAGGTGAGCGTCAGCCAATGACAGAAATGTGCAAAAAAAAATACATAAATAAATAAAAACAAACAAACACACACACACACACACACACACACAAATCTCTCTATTCATGCCTGTGAATATTCTCATTTAGACAGGTCATTTCATTCGCAGGGCGTTAAATCGATCGCAACTGGAACACGTTTTGCCTCTCATTCACTTCATGCAACAACTATCCATCCATCCATTTTCTGAGCCGCTTCCCCTCACTAGGGTCGCGGGCGTGCTGGAGCCTATCCCAGCTATCATCGGGCAGGAGGCGGGGTACACCCTGAACTGGTTGCCAGCCAATCGCAGGGCACATACAAACAAACAAACAACCATTCGCACTCACAGTCACACCTACGGGCAATTTAGAGTCTCCAATTAATGCATGTTTTTGGGATGTGGGAGGAAACCGGAGTGCCCGGAGAAAACCCACGCAGGCACGGGGAGAACATGCAAACTCCACACAGGCGGGGCCGGGGCATGCAACAACTATTTAATCACAAACTTGATTCACCTCTTAAAAAGAATAGTTTCACATCAGTTGGACATTTCCTAAATGTAGTCTACACGTTTATATGACGAGATTATTTAGCAATGTTTCAAGTATAACTCGCCCCTTTGAATCTGTTTAGATTCTTCCTCATGTTTTACTCGTTTGTTGATCCTACAACTTCCAACAGGTCGTTAGTTCATGCTAGTGGCCAACACTTTGTACTACATCAAAAAAAAGGAAAAATAAATCAATTTAAAAAATAAATAAATAAACGCATTCAAACCATCACTAGATATCATTCTATTTGAAGGCGACCTCAAATATTGCTAGATCATATTGTTTCACACAATGTCTCTCTCTCTCTCTCTCTCTCTCTCTCTCAGTCCGTTTTTTTTATGCGGTGGAGTGCGGATACATCCTTACCAGATATATTGGCTTATATTGCATACAGTGTGTGATTGCACTGGGATGTTTGACGAACGTTGAAAAGGCTAAAACACAACCTACACCACATCACTGTAAACGGTCAATGAACTGCATTAAACCCCAATGTAGCAGTCACTTATATGTCAACTTGAGAAACGTGAATAAATACATAATTTCTACATAAACATATTATCCTTCTTTGAAGAGGTTCACATCCTTTTTTGCTTTTTAAATTTTTAAAAATTATTGCAACTGAACTCCACATCCTGCCCTTTATTTGAGTCAACAAAAGCAGTCCGCCCTATTTTTGTAATTACAATTTATTTCCATGTATTTTTTAACAGTCTGAAAACCTAACCATGCGTGCATGTATTAGCCAACATTCTATCCAATCAAGGCTGAGATCCAGTATGCAAACACTGAAATTATCATAATCAGAGAGGGTGACTATGTACAGACTTTATATGCATAGAAAAATCAAATGGCGATAACGTAATTTTAAATTTCAATATCATATGGCAGCTAATGAGAGTCAATTATTTCCAAATGATGATGACATGAGGTGTGCACTGATTATCTATTGTAAACAATTAAATGATATAGTTTGTCAAATGTGTGATCCAACATCATATTAAAACCCAGTTACTACTTAGTGTTCTCCTGCAGAAAAAAAACACACATCTCGGGATTGATTAATATTATCTACTTGTGCAATACCCAGTGCGTGTTGACAAACTGCCTGCTGTAAAAATAAACTAGCCTGGATATCTGGGACCTCGGTTATGTATGCTTAATAAATTACAACATGCTTGATTCAAATTATGCAACATGCACACAACATTCATGATCACCATAGCATTAACACAAATAGAAAAATGAATTACGATCATTATAGCCTTTAAATTTTCCAGAGCTGAGTTAGAAAATGAACATGTGCGAATAATATTGACATGAATTGGATTTTGCTCAAATGTTCACATCTAGAAATTGTGAGTTTAGGTCAAGAGTTTTTTATTTTTGGAAAAGTAGAAGAATTGCTTCTTGGAAGAATGACAACTATGGCAATAAAGTCAAGATTGCGCTTTTTTGAGCGTTATACAAAAATGTTTTCATGATATAAATGCAGTGATTAGGAGGTCTATGTCAATGGTGTTACATAACGGTGAGTGTGGGTACTCTACAAAACATATATATAATGACAGCTCTTTTAACCCCTTTCTGTGGCAACAATGCTAACAAATAGCCCCTTTTTTCCCCCTCACTCGCTGTTTGTTTGAGAAAGTCTAAGTGATTACATTGAATTTGCAGTAAAGCAAAGAGGTCTGAATTAAGGACACATGCAGTTTAAAGATGTCTTATGTGAGGGCAATCAGTGCATGCCAAAGCTATACTAATGCTTAAAAGTTGTCTTCATGAGACTTTCAACAAGGGTCGAGGTCACAGCCGCAATCGCCCGTAACGGTTCTGTGTCTGGACCGTGAGAGACAAAGACGGGACATCATCGGGAGAGGTGGTGAGCTCGTCCATGCTGAGGTCACAGCCAAACATTAGGGAGAGAAAAGGGATCAGTGAAGGCCTTAGGAATTGTGGGTGGATCAATGATGGGAAGGGTCCCATGAGCAGGAAAGGCCCGGTCACTGTTTGGCTATGTCGCCTTTCTTCAGGATGATTTGCCGTTGCCAAGGGGCAAGCTTGGTCTCATCGTAACCCAGGATCCTCAGTCGCTCCTGCTCGGTCTTCTCCTCCACCTCCTTGGCCTGTTTGGCTTCCTCTTCTACTTTCCTAAACGTATTCAGAGGACAAAGGCTGAAATTGTTTTAAATAAATAGACAACAAAAAAAACCACAACAATTATTTCCGAACGATTCTACTATTAATATACAAGTAGTACATGCACCACAACATTTACAAACACAGATTTTGACCACTTGATTAGCCAAATGCAGTTATTCTCAGTGTGGGATGCGTACCACTAGTGGTGCCCGCTTCCTCTAGTGTTAGGCATAAGACTGAATTACAGTAAATGTTTAAACTCCACAATGTTATAGTGGCTCAATAGTACAGTCAATTTGTTGAGTCCAGTTCAGTTGTATTTACGGTTAAGTACAGTATATTTGCATTTAATCTTTTAGAACCCTTTGTTTTCAACATTTTTAAGGTACGTTTTTTAAATTATTTGTGTATGCAATATATTTAAATTGGATCATTATTTAAGTACAGTTTTTTTTTATTTTCTGTTATTTAAGCGCAGTGTTGATGTTCAAACTGGCATAATGTTACTATACTTTTATGGGGAAATTCATTGTTGAGTTCATTTTTTAATGAACACTTGGGCTTCCTACGCTGCTGTAATTTAATGTTAGTTATTATGGTGGCACTTGGAGAGCCAAGTGTTTTTAAAGGTGGTACTTTATGTAAAAAGTGAGAGAACTACTTATAGACCAACTGCTGATACCTAGGTTTTTTTTGTTAACATTTGAACCATGTTTTGGGTTTGCTGTTATATTTGTGTACAATTTTGTTAAAAAATGAATAAAAATTTAAGTGACCCAAAAAAAAAAAAAGAACTATTGATCTAATAACATTGAGTTTAATTGATACACTACACAAGGGTACATGAAAAGGAGTTGGGCCCCCGACTCCCTTAAATCAGTTTTCATCCAGCATAATTGAGCTTTCATATGCCTAAATATTCAGTATGATGTTTTTACACTGCGAGTAAGATTCGGATCAAGCCTCACTTTACTGCTCTGCACCCTCACGTCTGACTCAAGCCACGCCCATCACTACCGAGCTCGTGCACATTACATATGTTTACCCTTATTTTGTCTCGAGATCTGTCCAATTCCTTCTTTTGAACTTTTCTTGCTAACTAGGGGGGAATCTGGTCAAATAAAGAAATCTGCAGAAGGGTGCGTTTCTTATGTAACGCTTTCTGTTTCTACAGTCTCTGATAGGCTGTTCCTGTTGTAATAATTAAAATTAGAGGCATTTGATGGGGTCAGAGAGGGACGCTTTTTCAAAATATCAATTTAGGAATATTCATTCTACTGTCAGGTCAAACAAAAAGTTTTTTTTGTTTTTTTTAAAACTGCAAACTCTACCTTTTAATGCAAGGTCGTAGAACGTCCATGACCTAATATGGGCATTGAGAAGGTCACACTGTTCCGATTGGCTGCTCAGCTGACGTAATCAAATGGCGCGGCCATTTTCAAAGTATCTATGCGAAATTTGAAAAGATGCTTTTAACGCTTGTCATGTTTTGATTTTGAGCGGCAGCAGGGGGAAATATCACCTTTATTTTTTATCGATGTATTTGTCAGGATGGAAATATAATGTGCTATAGCTTCCGCGATAGCCAGAAAAAAAGCCATTGTTGGCCACAACATTGGCAGGTGAGTGCACTGCGTTTTTTTGTTTTTTTGGGGGGGTTATTAATAAAGGAAAAGTCTCCAAGCTAATGGATATTTATATATATATATTTATAAAGCGAATGTAGATACTTTTTTTCGTTCAATTTCAGCGTGCACATTTCCTGAGTCACTCAGTCCCTAGGTAAGGGATACAAAAATGGAAATGGCACCACCTAGTAGCCTAAACTGTAACGACAATAAAAAGGATTAAATATTGTAGGACAGACCTTTGTATCCCAGTGCAGCTATATTGGTATATGGATATATTATTTCGATGTTCTATCGATAGGGCTGGCATTTCTAATTGTGTGGATTGTGTAACACCAGTTGGCCAAATCACTTTCAGTCACAGACAATCTGGACAGCCGTACACACATTACCATTTTAAATGATCAAGTTTGTATGTAGGAAGCAGTTTTTATTCTTACCTCTTTTGTTCCCTGTCACATCAGGTGGGCATAAGCACAATAGGAAAAGGTGTAAATATTAAAAAGAATTTACAGGGTTACAAAACAGTATACAGTTCAATTTCGTAATAGAGGCACAAACAATCAAGTTCCATTTTTATGTAATCTGTTAAATATCTATCTATCTATCTATCCATCCATCCATTGAGCTAGTAATTATCAATCATTGCTTGCAAGGGTATATGATTATGGACTGTCTGCCCTGACTGTGCTAATAAGATGATGTACCACAGCACAGCTTCGTTACTCACTTCTCTTCGTCCAATTTCTTCTTCATCAAGTCTCTCCTCCAGGCCGGCATCGATGCCAGGCGTGCTGCCTCCTCATCAGCCTATCAAGATCAGCAGAGTGACAAATATTCTGTGAGTACATCCTTGTAACATCTGCTTACAAGCACGCCCTGTTTTGCTTGACCCCATTTAATCAGTGTTGTCTTTTTGGAGGAGGACAAGGAGTAGAAAGCAAACAGTTCTGTTCCTATTTCAGAGTCGTTCTAATAAACCACCAGGGAAGCACGTTTGACTGAATATCTTTGTTTGAATATGGGAAGATGAAACAGCATTTAATCCATTAATTTAGATTTTTTTAAGAGAATGGGATCATCTCACTCTGAAGGTTCTGAACTCCTGTTTCAATTCGAGTGTCTAACAGAATAGAACAGTGTTTTTAGTTGTGCAATACATTTCAATTGAATAATTAAGTGCAATTTGTTTTCTTTTCCTGTATTTAAGCGTGGTGTTGATGTTCAAACTACACAACGTTACGGTGGATTACAATAATAAATATACGTTTCCATCTCTGGCTCGTTTTTGATTAACTCTTCAGCCTTACTGAAGAGTTAAGTACTTACTGAACCTTACTGGAATTTAATGGTTGTCGTCAGGGTGGTATTTGTAGAGGTAAGTATTTCTTTGGCGTGGTACTTGGTTTAAAAGGTTTGAGAACCAATGGGATATAATATTGCTGCCTGGATGAGTTGCCATCGCGTGGTTGTAGCTCAACTTCACAGATCTAACAACATATCGTTCTTCTTTAGACAAATGAGTAGAGACTGAAATTAGTAAAGCCCCTGGTGGTTGCAACCAAGTCGTGCAATCCATTTTATATAAACTGTTTCATGACGCAATTAATTGAAATCAAATCCTCACAAGAGTCTTTTCTAATTAATGGCGATTTCCGACATAATAAGAAAAGAAATGTAACTTAACTGATGATTAGTATGGTTCCAACGTCCATCCAATTAGAATATTAAATGTTAAGAATGCCATTCATATGGTCTGATTATATACCATAGTCCATCCATTCAAATTCGTAGAGGCGGGTTGGACTGAGTTTTTGTAATTTTACAGACCCACGCAGGCCTTTGTATTTAAAAAACGGTGTACTGTGCCGTTGTGGGAGTGGACACAGCTGACTTTATTCGCCACCCATCAAAGCGGCTCCTCTTATTCCCTTTAAATGGGCTACTGTGTGTCTCGCATGGAGATACCTGTATCTCTGTGTGAAAGAAGACGCAGCAATCTGTGCATGACTGATGCTTTGTCCTGCTCTTGGCCCGTGTGACAACAGACCACGTGAGCGGGTACCCTTATTAAGTACAGAATGAGCTGGAGATAACTGTTGGCGATAATGATAAAAATAATGTTGAATTAATTGATTTCTAAAATGAATCAGAGGGTTTGATACCCACTTTTCACATATTTATGAATGAAATGCATCTGAAATCCACCACATTGTCCGCGGAACTCAGAATCTGTCTGCCTGTGCCCCAATCATATTCACCAAAATCACGTTAGACCAGTACCAACCTACTGCGTCGGACTTAAATGTGGTCCAAGCACATGTAAGTTTAAACTGACTTTCTACCACCAAATTGTCACATGTACCAGGCGCATGTCAAAGGACACACCCTTGTTGCAATTTGTCACAGACCGGTCTGCCAAATTGCGCTTGCAAGAAAATGTTTTTTTTTTTTTTTTTTTTTGTGCCCCGCTGCAAATCCGCTGTCTACAAAAATAGAGCCCGTAGTGTTTAAGTCACAAAGGAGTGACTACTGTAGGAAGATGCATAATAGTACCTCCATGGTTGTGTTCATACATTGCAGCTCTCCAAACTGAGCATATGCAAAAACCACAATTATAAAAGTGCCTTCATTGAATGTGCCCTTCTTTAAACTTCATTAGTAATGTGGTCATGAATTTCTTTTCTCACTTTAGATTCCCATTTAAATCCTACCATATGTGTGTTCTATTTTTGACCAGTAAGTCTGAAACCCGTCACACATGATTCAAAGTCAATTACCTTAGACACATACTGTACACTAATACAAGTTCCCTGGATTTAAATGCCTCCCTTTTTTCCCATGTGCTTATGTTTATGGTAAGCCTCTGCATAGAGAAGAATGAACTGATGATACCAATGTTTAACCTGTGTTCAACCACATTCTCTCATACTAAAAAACCTTTATGGAGAGACTGCTCAAAGCACTGCGTTTACACTGACGTGTACAGTATGTTACACACAGCAAACAGTGCACATTATTAACTATTCCTCTCTTGTTTCTCTCAATCAACACATGACGTTTTCTCCGACAGTGCCGACGAGTAACTAGAGCCTATTGTCTCTTTTTAGACGGCAATGTGAGGAGCGGCGGCAAAGAGGGCAGCCATCTTCGATTCGCTTTTTTTGACCTGACAAGATACATTACCCCAATGCATTTCTCTTGTTTAAGTGTTTCACTTGTCTTGGCAAAGGAATCCAGGAGGTAAGATTATCTATGTCATGAATGTTTCATTACTCCCTTGGGAATTAAAGAGCCATAAAAAAACAAAGAAATTACCTGATAAATTTATAGTTTCTATGATCATGTGTTGTTGAATATTTTGTCAATGGAACAAGACTACTTAGTCTTCTTCCATTAATCTCCGTTTCATTTTTAAGAGAACTGTTGTTGTAAATATATAAAAAAGACAGATTAAGTTGTTAGCAGTCCCAAATTAGTACATTATGGAATCTACGTCATAGAAAAGCACTGATGGGGTGGTAGTACATTTGTCTGACTTTGGTGTAGGCAGCGCAGGTTCAGTTCCCACTAAGTGACGGTGTGAATGCAAGTGTCAATGATTGACTATATTGGTCTATATATGTGACCTGCGACCAGTTCAGGGTGTAGTCTGCCTTTCCCCCCAAGTCAGCTGGGATAGGCTCCAGCACCCTGTGCCCAAAACCGTAATGAGGATAAGTGGCATTGAAAATGGATAGATGGAAAGTAATTGAGATCTTGTGTTTCAGTCCATTCGGGCAAAGCAATGACATGCAGCAAATATTTAAGAGCTAATCTTTTTGACAATAAATAAATGCATAAATAAGGATGCGACCAAAATAGGATTTTAAAATTGAAATACTGAAGCAAAAGTCTACCATGTGTACAAAGTATACTGTAAGTATCATGGTTGCTTCCTTTTAGGATGTTTTTAAATTGTTACTCTGAAATGTTCCATAATTAAAGATGGATTCACTGCTCATGATCCTAA
This sequence comes from Phyllopteryx taeniolatus, assembly GCF_024500385.1. Taxonomy (NCBI): domain Eukaryota; kingdom Metazoa; phylum Chordata; class Actinopteri; order Syngnathiformes; family Syngnathidae; genus Phyllopteryx; species Phyllopteryx taeniolatus. The sequence goes on along the minus strand of NC_084502.1, from coordinate 26,065,375 downwards.
ATGACTTATGAATCTTTCAGTACAGTGATCTTCCCTAATACAATTCATTTTGTCTGTTTGCAATTTTGGCAGACAGTAGCACTGGTTCCACTCAAGGAAATGGCTCACATTGTGTAACATAAATGTTGACTGCATTCCCATTTGAGAAGTTGCAGTTGATAAAGAGTCGCTAAAACCTCTTTATGGCTTCTAAGCCAAAGATAGCAAGCAAGGCAGCGGGAGTTGGTAAGAGGGTTATTCGAAGGTAATCTCAATGCTGGAAGACGTAATGGCAAAAGTGGACATCTTACAGTCCAACGCCTCACAGCCAGGGATTACACACTTACATTTTGTCTCTTTGTATTGATCCAACTTCCATTTTAGATAATAGGAAGTATTATACAAAATGTCACGTTCCTTTTTGACAAAATGGTCTTTTTTTTGCATCGAAATAATTTCTTCATGATGCTAGCCACCTCTGCTAAAATCGCCAACATCCCCATATTATGCAATTCTACCTTTATGAATGAAATTATTAAATATAATCAGTATTTGGTTCAGTTTTTTGTCTTTTCTGGAAAAACTGAACAAATGACAGGCTTTATTTTTGGAAGGTGACGATATATATACTGTTGTTCTACTTTATCAAAAAGATCACGAGATTACATATTCACAAAAAATGTAAACAGCTTTATTTATAACAGCAAGATACTAACACACATTTAAATCTGGGAAATTTCCTACCACACAAACGACACAAAATTAGTCTTAAAATGCAGAATAGATCTCATGGTGCAGTCACAAACTGTGAATCAGTGAATTCCGATATTTAGTACATTAAGCAGTGTTGTTGCATAGTCCATAAATAGAAATGATTCTGAGGTCTAACACAGTGATTCTGAACTGGTGGGTCAGGACCAAAAACTGAGTCAATGTACAGATAGAGAGCCGAAAAAATTAAGGGGGTCTTCGGTCTACGACGATTCTGAGGTACAACGAGGTTATAAATGGAGCACAATGTACAATAGTAGACTGCGCAACAGTGCACAAAGACAATCTCATGTCAAGGTACAAGAAGGCACGGTCAGCTACTGTTTTTAATTGGATTGTTTCATATTAGAATATATGTAAGTGGTTTTCATACAAATATGTGTAGAGTGGAACTCCATTGCAAAGAGAGGACCCCCTGTACAGTGAAACCTTGAACGTGCATCAGTTGTTGTACTTGTCTTTTATCTGGGGAAAATAACATTTTGACAGGCATGCATCAGAAACTTTATTACTTGGGGTGTCACAGTTCATGTACAGTATTTTTTATTTGGTACGTCTTTGTACCATACTGAATTAATTCCCACGTGGAACATATTAGGTGAGGGACTTTCCTAAAAACATGAGATCAGTGCCAAGTCACACAGTAAGTGAAATTTTGTGGCCGTATTTTATTTTACCATACAGTGAACCCCCGCATATTCCTAATCGCCCTGTTTACTGATTTATATATATATATTTATTTCCAGGGGAGCCCATCTTCAGTTATTTGCTGAAATACTCACCTATTCACTATTTTTGTCCTCAGGCCAAAGCCATGTAATAAAATATTGCTTTGGTGCTAATTTGTGGCATCAAAGGCAATTCCAAACCTTTGGGGGTAGGCGTCAATTACTTGCAGATTTGGGCTATTTGCGGTATAGTACCCTGCAAATAGCGGGGAACCGATTTTATTTATTTATTTATTTAAACATCTAGTTGTCATGTTCATGTTCAGTTTTTTAAGGTGCTCTGAAAGACATTTAACATGTAAGCAAAGGCTATTTCTGAACAATACTTCATTTTCATGAATTCCTCTTCACCTCTATAAAAGTGGGTCAAGACTTTGCAATAGGAAAATGCAACAGTTGAAAACAACAGGTCTAACATGTCAAATCAAAGATGGTTATGAAAAAAAGATTGATACTGCCTTTTAGCCTTATGAGTCATAAGAACCTTAGGAGCCCTGCATATTACTAATTGAAGTTAGAAATGTTCTGTTTTGGTCCTTTCTGTCAAACAAACTGTTTTTAGGAAGACATATGTTTCCTGTGATGCTGTATAATGATATTTAAGACTGCAAATACTAATTCATTGATTCAAGTAACCTCTGCTGTTTTTTGCCATCTTCTCAGAGCCCATCTAAGCAAGCACATGTATGGCAAATCAAACTTTTCACAAAACAAATCCAACATTGCAGTTTATTTTTGCTGTATACGTTCTTTAATGAAAATGTTTCTAATGCTTGCAACATGTGTGTGACTTTAGACATGACTTTCTTTTCATCCAGTAGAGCTAAGGGGATGCCCTTTGTAGCTGTTAAGTACCTCATGTGACATGGCCTAAAAGCAAACGCAACCAATTACTTTACTTTCTGAACTTACTGGTAAGTGCCGGTTAATTTTACAGCTCATGCTCGTTGTCTGTCTATTTAAATTTCGCTATATAGTCAAGACATGTTAGATGTCAAAAAGCTCAGCTTCCTTTTGCTTCCAGAAGGCGAAACTTCGATCAATGTACCTAATAATCTCCTCATTACTAAACTCCTTGAGTTCATAGATCACTTTAATTGAATCGTCTTTTTCTCTAGGTCGAGTTTTATTAACAGGTTCTGCTATGGTTTTAACAGTAATGTCTTTAACTGGAACTGCTTCCTGGCTTTGTACAGTGTCCTGCAGTGTCTCATATGTGTTTATTGCGTCTGTGTTTTGCACATTTGTCACCCTCTGTATCTCATCTTGCTGAGCATTCGGCTCATTTAATGACATGTGCTCAGTGCTCTTTAAATCCATCTGCCGATTGTTCAGTGTGTCCAGCAGGGTGTTCTGTTCCACACACTGACTGGTGTCAAATGCACCATCCATGGCTGCAGCAGGTGACAGAAAAGGCAAATCTAATTGAGATCCCAGTGTGGCACATGTCTGAGTAGGTTGTGTATTTGGAGGCGGACGGGGTGCAGGATGACAGGGTGGGGGCGGAAGTGGCTCTTCCATCGGAATGAAGGCAGTCTCAGGGGACATGGAATGCAGAGAGGCTGTCATTACACCTCCCTCGTCATCAGAGTCCCCAAAGTACTTGCGCTTGATGTCCTCAAAACCATCCACCCAGTCTCTCTTTCCTCTCTCAATATCCCCCATTACCTCCTTGTGAAACTGCTTTATAACTTCCCACTGATGCCTGCCAAGACGATCAAACATCTCGTAGCACAAGAGGTGGCGGAATTTGCGCTCGCTGCGAGTCATGTTCATTTCCAGAAGCTGGAAGTATCCGAGCATGAAAAGATCAAGCGTCAGGCTTTCGTAACTCACAGGTGAGCCGTCGATGTGTGGCAAGAAGTGTTCAGGCCAATAGATCATCTGGACTCGACTCAGCCTACGAATTTGGCGACTGGGCACCTGGCTCATAATGGTCCTCCAGTGGCCTATCAATTTCCCCACTACCTGCTTGGACTTCATGAAAAGGAGGAGCTTATCATCTTCACTGTGAATCTCCCCAACAATCCCCTCCTCCGTGTTAACGTGACTAAAGTTCTCCCAGGTCACGTCCAGATTATTTCCTCTTCTCCCAGATTCAGAGATGGTGTACTTGCGCCAGTGTTCAAGGAACAGGAAGACAATCCTCTCTTTCCTTGTTTCAATACATTCCTGAACATAGCTGAGATCTGTCTGCACCTCCAAACTTCTTGTTGGTTGGTGACTGTTTAAAATGAGGTTCGTAGAAAGAACCTGGTTAAACTCCTGAATCTTGGTTTGAGCCATTATCTCAGTGGTTGCATAGGTTTGAGGAGCATAAGAAGCCCCAATAACGGGCTCGTCAGTATGTTTCGAGATGGACTTCTCCACTGAAAGCAAAGTATCATTAGTGTGGGACTGAGGCGGCTCAACAGAGGAACACACATTACTATACTTGCTTACAACTGGAAGTGAGCTCTGGCGTTTATACACCCTTGTTTCTTTGCTATTTGCAGACTGTGACTGAATTTCATAATTGGCCTTGAGGTTCTTCACCGATACACCAAACTGCTTCATCTCCTTCTCCACATCTTCCTTCGTAGAGAAGGACTGAGAGCGCCCAATAAATCCCGTAGCTGGATCTGGCTGACTTACTGCCACATTCTTTCTCCCTTTTTGAGAATATCTAGGGGTTATTAACTCCAGAATGCCAATCTCTTTGCCCCCCAGTGTAGCAAGAAGAATGGCCATACTCTTGAGCAAGGTAGAAATCTTGCTGCACCACGCTGGAAGATCTTCAGCTTGGCCATGCACCTGCTTTGGATTGACTGAGAAATGTCCTTGAGTGAGCGCTGCAGAAACGGGTAGAAGCTGATGAAGCTCCTGCTCCAGTTCTTCCAGCTCCTTCTCAACTTCTGAGACTTTGTGCATCACTTGCAGGTTCTCAATTTGCTTCTCAATGCGGTTGAGATCACCCTCGGTCATCAATTCTCCAAATGGTCCCAAAATAGCATTGTGGATGTGGGAGTAGTGCCATTCCTGAGGATGGTAGGGCCCACTCGCTGCAAACTAAATCAGAGGTCAAAGGAGACCAGGAGACAAGAAAATGGAGAGGAGGGGATGGATTCCTTCAGCACTGAGTTCCTTGTTTAAACACATGCTTCTTTGCACAGCCTTTAGGACACACTGGATTTACATGGATTTAGTGGTGCAATGCCACTAAATGTCGCCTCCGCACTTTTTTTTCTAATTCAGTCTATTTATCCCGTATGGATGAATGATTTGTATGAGGTGTGTAATTTGCATTTCACCTGTTTTGAATGTAGTTTAGTATTTCCATGTTTTTTAATAGTTTAAACATCCAATCACGATGCATTAAATAGAGCTTACTCAAGGTTGTCAATTGTTTTATCTTTTAATCATCGTCAAATGTTCATTTGAGGATACACACATTAGGGCACTCTTGAAGCCTATAAACAGTGTAACATTGACACCCAACCATGATATTCAAAAACCCTGGCTTAGTGGTTGGTAGTGCAACGAAGCTGACATATTCTGAATCACTTGTGGTTAGGCGTTGCTCCTCACACAACTTTTATGGAACCAATGATATGAATAAAAAGTTTAAATAACATGTTTATCCCCACTGACTGTATGAGTTAATGGCACATTTAGTTGTTGTTTTAGGTGTTTTGTTTAATATGAGTGTTTGAACTGTAGTGTGAAAGGGCTTGACATCACACCACTGAATCTGCATGTATCAGCTTGAAACCACAAAACACTCCATCATCCAACACCAGCTCACTCTGTGAAATCCATTCATCAAGTGTTTTGATGCCGTGATGGGCTGTGGAGGCAAGTCTTCACATCACTCCAAACACTCAACTGGCGAAAATTCAAAACATATGCAAAACATACAGCATTATACTTAAGAAATACCAAACACCAGGAGCATTCAAAAATAGGTGGGTAGAAGGCCACTTCATGCACTTAACAAATAAGATGTATTTTAATATTGTGGGGAAATGTCAATCCAGTACTATAGTTGTTGTTAGCATTACTGAAAATTAAGCCTGTTACGATACAGCATCGAAACCAAAAATCGCGATACGTTGAAGACATGAACACCTTTGAAATTGTATAACTGTGACACTGCTTCCAACTCCCATAATTTGTGTCTCCAATTCAGATACAGCCATTGGAGGTCACAACATTATTTTAAATGAATAATAATAATAATAAAACTTAACCCTAAATTGAAGATGCATTTCTTCAGCAAGCCTCCTCCAACTTGTTGTTACGTGACTACTTTTTTCTGGTAACAGTCATCTGACTGAGATGAGGAGGAAACTGCAGACCCTCCAAGTTCATTTAGGTCAGCAGTACGGGAGCAATTTGGCTACCTGGTTGAGAACAAAGATGGAAATCGCGTAGTCGACAAGACCCAGACTCTTGTCCGTAAGTGCTTATAAAAACTCTTTCATGTCACGTCAAAATGTTAATGCATCGTCAAAGACTCCTTCCCTAAATTAATTTAAGTGGCGTACGGAGAACAACTGAGTCACAATATACTCTGACTTTATTTCAATAATACATAATAATAATAATAAAAGGGTGAATTGAGTAATTAAACAAAAATCACTTTTTGTCATTTTTCATAATACTGTCAGTATAAACTTGTCAGTAGTATATTCGTAAAATGATCTGTGAATAAAAAATCATCCCTCTCTTGCCCCATTTTGTACCTATAATATGAGTTTTAAGAAACCACTGCGCCTGTGGAAAATCAATCAACCGGAGACAAAAGGCATGACAGACAAGGTGTCAATCATTTGGCCTGCACTTACAGGCACACTCATAGCATGGCTCTCGCATTGCGGGCACAGTCTCGTGCTGACGTGTTACCTTGGACTTCAGGAGTTTTGTTGAAACTATGGTGGAATGTACACCTCAGGGGAAAAAAAAAAAAAAAAAGCCCACCCTTGTTTGCTAACAACTAGGCATAATACTAGCAAACAAGTAGAGCAAGGGACCTCAGGTAGCTGAGGATTGAGAAGCGATGTGGAATATCAATATTTTTGCTCGACAGGTAAGTTTATCACCTCTTTTTTTTGTACATTCCAAATAATAAATCTTCATACAGATAACATTTAGTCTTATTATTACAATAAGTCATGCTACCAATGTAGCTTGTTTACAGTGCACGTCTCGAGAATGTAAATGAGGGGCGTGGCTTTGGCCAGAGACACGAGGGGGGAGGGAGTCGTGAAGTGAAGCTACATTCAAATTTTATAAGCAGTTTTAAAACTGAAAACTCCTCCCTTAATGTAAGAAAACATTTTTTTAAAATTTTTATTGTGTTTCGAACTATGGGTCAGAAATCAAGCTATGAATTGAATCTCAACTTTTGGTGTATCATGACAGTACTACTGAACAGCATCATTGTTTTAGATTAAGCGGTTTTTAATAGTAACTTAAAATGAATCAGTCATGTAATCAAATACTTTTTTTTTTTGCCTGGTACAATTTATCCACATGCAGATAATTAGGGCTGACTTACAGTGAACATAATTAGATCAATTAGTTTTGGAGAATAAATGCTGCTTTGATTTATGTATTTATCTAGAGTAAAGGTAGGAAACAGTCCTTGATAAAAGGTTAAATGTTTTATTCAACTGTACGAGTCACACCATGCATGAACACAAAAAACATCACAACAACCCACTTCTAAATCTAGCATCATCCCATTTGTGGTGTCCATTATTGTAAAGAAAAACAAGCCAATAAAAATTTCTGCTTTCAAATTCTTTACAACACAAATGGGATTGCTAAAATGTGACAAGACGGGCAACTGCCGTGCCTACCTTGCGTTTGTGCTCTTCCTCTTCTTGCACTTTGACCTGAAGCTTTCGCACCATCACCTGACGCTTCCATTCAGGGATAGCTTTTCCCTGCTCGTCGTGGGTGGGTACGAGCGCCTCCACATCAGCAAGGCTTGACTTTCTCGCAGACTGCGGTCCTGCAGTGCCCGCAACACTACTCCCATTGATTACGGAGTTTAAGTGCAGTTGCTCGAAGCTCGCTGAGGCTGACATAGTCCTGAAGGTTCCCGAGCCAGGTGGACTGGGAGTGGTACTTGGCGTTGTGGGTGGGGAGGTGACCGACCTGTTGGACGCAAGTGGGGATGGCGTCTTGGGTGGTGGGCTACAAGCTCGAGTTTCTGGTGGAGATATGTTGTTTCCCTGGAAAAATATAAAATCACAAACGGACTTCAATAAGTTGGATGTGATGCAATTAAATGCTTGATTGAATACGCAAAGTTTTAATAAGTGTCACAGCCAGGCACGTGTACATAAACCCCAAGTGGTGCTCAAGCACCTGCCCTTTTGCCCTGAATGATAAAAGTGCCCGTTTTTAAGCAGGCCCCCCTTCAATCACCAATAGTAAAAACAAATAAACAAAAACAAATGTGTCATCAATTCCACCCATTGTATTTTGATATCTGACAGGCATTTATTTGAGTCCCTGGGATAATTCTACAACCCCAATTCCAATGAAGATGGGACGTTGTGTTAAAAATAAATAAAAACAGATTACAATGATTTGCAAATCATGTTCAACCTATATTTAATTGAATACACTAAAAAGACAAGATCTTTAATGTTCAAACTTATAAACTATTGGTTTTAGCAAATAATCATTAACTTAAGCAAATAATCATTAACAAGCAAAGAGGAGGCGAGGTTCACCTCTTTGTGAACAAGTGTGTGAGAATATAGTCGAATAGAGGACAATGGTCCTCAACGTACAATTGCAAGGAATTTAGGGATTTCATCATCTACGGTTCATAAAATCATCAAAATTTTCAGAGAATCTGAAGAAATCACTGCATGTAAGCGGCAAGGCCGAAAACCAACATTGAATGCCCGTGACCTTCGATCCCTCAGGCGGCACTGCATCAAAAACCGTCATCAATGTGTCAAGGATATCACCACATGGGCTCAGGAACACTTCAGAAAACCAATGTCAGTAAATACAGTTCGGCGCTACATCCGTAAGTGCAACTTGAAACTCTACTATGCAAAGCAAAACCCATTTATCAACAACACTCAGAAATGCCGCCGGCTTCTCAGGGCCCGAACTCCTCTAAGATGGACTGATGCAAAGTGGAAAAGTGTTCTGTGGTCCGACGAGTCCACATTTCAAATTGTTTTTGGAAATTGTGGACGTCGTGTCCTCCGGGCCAAAGAGGAAAAGAACCATCCGGACTGTTATGGACGCAAAGTTCAAAAGCCAGCATCTGTGATGGTATGGGGCTGTGTTAGTGCCAACAGCATGGGTAACTTATACATATGTGAAGGCACCGTTAATGCTGAAAGGTACATACAGGTTTTGGAGAAACATATGCTTCCATCCAAGCAACGTCTTTTTCATGGATGCCCCTGCTTATTTCAGCAAGACAATGCCAAACCACATTCTGCATGTGTTACAACTGCGTGGCTTCGTAGTAAAAGAGTGCTGGTACTAGACTCGCCTGTCTGCAGTCCAGACCCGTCTCCCATTGAAAATGTGTGGCGCAGCATGAAGCGTAAAATACGACAAAGGAGACCCTGGACTGCTGAACAGCTGAACCTGTATATCGAGCAAGAATGGGAAAGAATTCCACCTACAAAGCTTCAACAATTAGTGTCCTCAGTTCCCAAACATTTATTGAATGTTGTTAAAAGAAAAGGTGATGTAACACAGTGGTAAACATGACCCTGTCCCAGCTGTTTTGGAACGTGTCGCAGCCATAAAATTCTAAGTTAAGAATTATTTGCTAAAAACAATAAAGTTTATCAGTTTGAACATTAAATATCTTGTCTTTGTAGTGTATTTAATTAAATATAGGTTGAACATGATTTGCAAATCATTGTATTCTGTTTTTATTTATGTTTAAAACAACATCCCAACAACTGGAATTGGGGTTGTACATACATGATATATTACATTGATGTTTTGGAATTTTTGACCAATGAGGGGGTCTCACTGGTCAAATGCTGCAGAAGCCATCCAAACCATGGATTGTGTTGTAAGATGTGACTATACAAATTTCAGGAAAAGCCTACTACTACTTTATTTGGGTTTAATCAGAGGCACTTTAAATGGTGGCAGTTTTTTGCTTCATTCTTAACATAGCTACATTCCCATTTACTGTATAAGAGGGCATGTTGTTTATTTTTACTTCCCCTATTTTTTCCCCTAACTGAGTTTTACATAATAAAGGTTATCTGACAGTGGAAATGTTTTTGAAATGATTTATCTATCATTTATGTATATCATATTTTGTATAAAAACCTGCAATTTGAACAGGGGCGTTTAGTTTTTTGTATAACTGTAGCTTCACTTCATCTCCTTTGTCAATAGTTGTATTTGACTGTGTTGATTGTGTTAACAGAAATAAATGCATAATACATATATACAACCCCAATTCTAATGAAGTTGGATGAAATACTGAATATGTAAACTATGTATTCATTCACAATGAATACTTTGTAATTCCAGAATTCTAAGGCATGAGCCCAAAAGAAATGTAATTATGGATACTATGGACTTACATTGCTGCCTGTTGGCCCGCTGTTGGAGAAGACAGTGGTGTAGCCTTTACTGTGAGGTGTTGGCTTTAGGCTCTTTCCTGCTTTGATTTCTGCCAGCAATTCTGAGTTATCACCAGTGGGGGACATCATGTTGAAAGATTTTGTGCCTGCAGACAAAACGATGCAGAAAAGTGAAAACGGTTAGAAATGGAGCCAGAATAAAGGGAGAGAAACAAAAGTCAGAGATACTCTTAAAGGAACAATTTGCAGTTAAAAACACAAGCAAACAAAAAAACTTTTTGTCATGTACACTTCAACTATGTATGAACTGACAGTAGAATATTATTAAAATGACCTTTTGAAAAAACTCACCCCTCTCTGGCATATCTAATGCCTATAATTTAACTTTGTTATTTTACAACTGAGTACGCCAGGACAAGAATAGCCAATCGGAGAGTGTAGAGATGTGACCGAGTCGTATTTTGCTCACGCGCACCTCCTGCTCAGGGGTCTCACGGGGGAACACAGCGGTCTCGGGCAAAATGAGACTATTGTAGTTTCTTGGCCGGATTATTTAACTCCAGTTAGCAACCAAAGTTGAAAAGGAATTGGACAATGCTCTACTTCAAATCAAGAGGAAAGATGTATAATGGTGGTGTGTATCCTCTACGCGGACAGCTGCATGGATGTGCTTGAAGAACTACCGCAACGAGTCATCAGTGAAGTTGATCACCCTCTTATACATTTTAATTGACTACATTGACTACAAAGATACACCAAACTGGAAACATTTTATGTAATGCTGCCCTCTCGCGGCCGACCTCAAGTTGCACTCTGAGGCGGTCGCAGGCGGCTACAACGAACCGGTCAGGTTTAGTGAGCTGGGCGCATCTCTTTGTGCAGAGAGGTGAAGTGGCGGGGGCAGGGGCCTTTGACAGAAGTGAGGCTACATTCAACTATTGCTATCAGTTTTTTAAAACTTGCATATTGTACCATCCATCCATTCTCAATACCGCTTATCCTGTTCAGGGTCACGGGGTGTTGGAGCCTATCCCAGCTGACTTCGGGCGAAAGGCGGACTACACGCTGAACTGGTCGCCAGTCAGTCGCAGGGTACATATAGACATGGACAACCATTCGCACAGTCACTGAGTGGGAACTGACCCCACGCTGCCTGCACGGAAGTCCGGCGAATGTACCACTACACCATCTGTGAAAGGCTAATTTACATATTCAGTATTTCATCCAATCAGGCAGGTTTGAGTACTGGCATGGAACACATACAGACAGGTGGATTACTGGGCTGCAGACTCTCTTGGATATACTGTTTTCTGTGCCTCGCCATAGTGCTTAAAACATACTGTACCAACCAACTGTTTCACAGAAACATCTGTCCTTTTTAAATGACTCCAAATTGAATAAAAACACATCACAGGACTTAAGTGTTATCACACCAGAAACCTCTGATGGCATTTTGCCAGGACAGGAACAATTATTGCACTAAAGGAGGGTGTCATAATTTTTTATGTGACCTATCACCTGATACCAATGTGGAGCTGCTGAACATTCAGTCTAAGAATGGATTGTTATAAAATGTACGTATTCAGCTTCCACAGCCCCTAATCTGCTTACAATGAACAATGTGACAACTTTAGGCAGACTTTGGCTGTGACCTGAAATCCATTTACTAAGTAACCCTTTTACTTTTTGAACAAAATAAGTTACTTTGACAACAAAGTCAATGACAAATTTGGTCCATTTTGTAGGGACAGTGCATTTTAGATACATCGATAACCAATAAACATTAGCAAATGAATAAACAAACTCCAATACACCCCCAGCAGCTGATTCTCACGTCAATAGGATCACGTTAATGAAAGACAGTAAATACAGTAATATTAGACGATGAAACATCCTCGAGCATGACTCTATTAGTCCAAAACAAATTATAGTCACTGGACACCTCACCTTAATTAGAGAATAACTTCAAATAAGTTGAATGTCATCAGTCATCTCTAATTGCTGGATGAAAGTAAAATAGTCCTCCCGTAAAACTGTTCCCTGTTGAGGTGACCACAATGGTCTAAACTGGTCGCAAAAGCCCTCCCACCCTGCAAACTCTCCCTTGCTCTACTGCACTCTTCCTCGGGGAGGAGAAAGCAGCTTCCTGTTAAAGCCTCATCACCCCAGTCGGCGGAAAATCTAAAGGAATCACCAGTAACTGAAAGTGACAGCGAGCCATTGGCAAGCTGGCAAGGAATTATCACACACCCATACACTCACACGCACACACTCACAGCTTGTTAGTCAACATCGCCATAGCCAACTTGATATGCAATTCTTTCATTTACACGCCATTTGCGACATGTGTGCCACTAGCTTCGTTTCCTCACTCATAGTTTGACCTTGCGCATAGAGAGAAACATTTCTCAATTTGTAAAATTATGACATATGACCCCCCCCCAACATCTGAGAAAACAACCTTAGCTCTGCCCTAAAGTTTGTGTCCTTCAATTTGGTTTTTGTGTATTTTTTTTTTAAATTAAAATTATGACTGAATGAAGTCCCTCTGCTAAGGAGATTATATTTTTATCACTGTTTGAGTGTGGATTTTGAAAAAATGGCAAATTCAGGCATACAGTTGCGCATGGCTAGAAGTATTTGGACAATTTTGATGATTGGTTCTTGCTGGTGGAAAGGTGGACGACTGCTTAGAGCGTCTGCCTCACAGTTCTGAGGGCCCGGGTTGAATCCCCGGCCCCTCCTGTGTGGAGTTTGCATGTTCTCCCCGTGTCTGCTTGGGTTTTCTCCGGGCACTCCGGTTTCCTCCCACATCCCAAAAACATGCATGGTAGGTTAAATGACAACTCTAAATTGCCCATAGGTGTGCATGGTTGTTTGTTTGTATGTGCCCTGTGATTGGCTGGCAACCAGTTCAGGGTGTACCCCGCCTCCTGCCCGATGATAGCTGGGATAGGCTCCAGCACGCCCGCGACCCTAGTGAGGAGAAGCGGCTCAGAAAATGGATGGATGGATGGATGGACGGATGGTTCTTGCTGCTTTCAGTTTTGTCAGCTTTATCTTCAGTCAGTGAAAAGCATTCTATTGGGTTGAGATCAGCCAACTCATTTTGCCATTAAAGAATATTCAGTTTCTTGGCCTTCAAAAAGTCTTGATCCTGTAGTAACCCACAAGTAAGACAACTTAAGTGGACGATGGCAAAATCTTTGGTGAAGAGAAAGCCCTTCACAACAGCAAAAGAAGTAAAAATGCTCTGTAGATTTGATAAGAATGACACCTTCATGTGTTGTGGATGTAAAGAGTTTAAACAGTGTACTTCACATTCAACAACGGTAAAGTCAGTATATACTTTGACATAAAACAAGCCTCCCATGTTGTGAAGATTCCTTGGACAGATAAGGGAACCAAAGTCCAGTTGTGTCAGAATGATGGGATGAAAAGAAAATAAGGAAAGGAAAGGGACAGCTCATGATTAAAAGCATGCCACATCAGTGTCAAATGTGTTGGCATTGGCACGTATGGCTCCTAATGGAACAGGCTCCCTGGTGTGTCTTGATGATGTGACTGCTGAAGAAGTAACAGTATAAACTGCAAGGCTCTCCTGACAGCACGGTGCGTCACAGCACAGATAGATAATGCTCATAAAATGCACTGCAAAAGCAACACTTTTTGAAGGAAAAATAGATGTGATGGCCAGGTCACTGCCTGTTCTTAAGCCAATCAACTTACTGAAGGCAGCAAAAGCCACAAACAACCAGGAACTGAAGGTGGTATAAAGTTGTACATTTAGGTGTTATCCAAAAGATGGCAAAGTCTGTCATTGTGAGAGTAAAGTAGGGGATAAAGGTGACAGATGGAGAAATGTACCTAACTCGAATGGCAGCACAAAATATGTCTTTTGTATTAGAGCCTCTGTCTCTTCCTCTTCCTCTCCATCCTGTTGGTATTTGGAAAAGCTGGGAAGAACATTGTAGCATGTCCATTGTTGCAACAGCATTTTAGTCTGACAGTTTGTTGCCCCAATCTCATTTGTTCGATTAGTGTGGTTTTATTTAAGGTTTCTAGACCCACTGATGGCATTTTAGTTAATGCCAACTTAATGTCTTTATGACTTGTTTTACACAGGTAAACAAATCAGGTCATTAGTATTGCATACACTACCCATAATCCTCCAACGTTTTATTGATTTCCTGCAAATAGGGGGAAACAAGACAACTGAATGTAAAGACATTATAAAAAAAACAAAAACAGTAGTATGGTTGTAAAGTATTTAAGTAAGGAGATTATGGGTTTACAGCTTAGTTGCTGTTTTAGTAACACCGCATTTCAGAAAATGATACCAACAGTAACATATGGTGGTGGTAGCGTGACGGTCTGGGGCTGTTTTGCTACTTCAGAACCTGGAAGACTTGCTGTGATAAATGGAACCATTAATTCTGCTGTCTACCCAAAAATCCTGAAGTGATGAACTGATGAAGCCTGCTTGGGTGAGACGCGAAACGTCTTCTAAGACAAACAGAACAGTCCAGTTGTCACTGATTCAATGCCTTGAGACTGAAAGAACATGGAAGAATGAGAATATTCGCAGGCACCTCTGTTGTTTCATTTTGGCGGGTGGATTTATTGGGAAATTATTTATATTTTTGTTTTGTGGTCTCCACTTACTTTTCATTTGTCTTAGTGCCCCTCCCTCTGCCTGCGGGGCAAAGAGACCCCCGCCTTGAAAGAGCAGCAGTGAGGACAGACCATGGCAGGCAAAGAGATGAAAATAGACAAATATAAGCAGACAGAGTAAGATGGAAACAAAGCAAGAGTAAAAACAACAGACTGACAACACAAAACGTTCATGAAAACATGATCACATGAATAGCATTATAGTAGTTTGATAGTACTGACTGAAACCAAGTATATGTTGTTTCATAAGTTATGTGGTATAAAACAGGACAATAAGATATTTTAGTTGGCTAATAATGTGGGCCAAAGGTCGAGGCTAAGTAATTAAGCTTATTTATTATGCTTCGCAGCGTGATTGTATGCTGGCCATTGTTGCACGTTTTTTACTCAAGGCATAATATGTCACCTATTAGTTATTGTTTATGAGTAATATCTGCTCTTGAAGTTATTTTTGTACTGTACCAAAAAAATGGCACAGCACACTGACACTTGATTTAAAAAAAAAAAAAAAAAAAAAAAAACTAATCGAAAAATCCAAATTACGCATATCTTGTTTTACAATATTACAAAAAGGGAAATTATGCATTGATATTTTTTAAAAATTGCTGGTACAAGTGATCATTTGCTTACACACGGTATTCAACCTAAATCCTGCAGAGCTGTGTTCTTGGAAGACTTATTGGCAACTGTTGGAGTACACGGGTCAGTCAGCAGCATCTAACACAGTGGGCCACTTAAGGAAATGGCTGAACACTAAACCAGTTCACAGGGTAATGGTAGCCTAGCATCATGAACTTGAGATCAATTATTCAGGATTGTATTGTTAGGCTCAATATAGCTCTACCTTGAGAGATTTAGGGTTACCTTATTTATTCAGTTTTTTGGAGAAATGTGACACAAGAAAGAGAACTTGACACACACAAACTATAAATAAAGACTATAGAAATAAATGGATGAAAAGAAACGGGCACAAAAACATTTGAGTCCAAATTTGGCTAACTTTGCAATTGCTGTAGGACATTTGGAGTCAAGGGAAACTCACTTCCAGATGAGGAAGATGCACGTCGTTGTTTGTTGGAGATGTTCATGGAGTCATTCTGGGTTGTTGGTGTGTCTGGCGGCAATGGAGGGGGTGGAGGGGGTGTTGGTGTCAGGTTGCTTGGGGGAGGAGGAGGTGGCGGTGGTGGAGGTGGTGCCGGGACCGTTTCCTCTATGGTGCCGTTTTCAGATGTTGGGGTGGAGCCATCGGCAGGCTCCTCCAATAACACAGAGCCCTGGGCATGGAATTGCGTCTGTATTATTATTGCTATCAAATGCATGTTTCAGTCTGTGCATGCACAAGTACATCAGAGTCAAAACAGTAGTGGCAGAACACAAAGCTCTTGTATGTAGCCTTTGTGCTTGTTAGGTTTTGCCAGGAAACTGTATATTTACATCATCATTACCGTCTCCAGTGGAGTTGCATTGCTTACCAAAATCTTCATTCCTATATCAAATACCTGTATGTTGCAGAAGGATTCAAAAGGAAATTTCATCCGTTAGGACAAGCAGTTGGCGCACGTGCATAAAGTTTCTTCACAAAGTGAACTACTGGTCGTGCATGCATATTACACAGCGAATTCAGTTGTTTTTTTAAAGGTCCGTGTGATCATTTTGACAATGTTGATGTCTTTTACATAGACTGATGAAAAAAAATTACGTAAATCAGTGTTTCCCAACCTTTATTGAGCCAAGGCACCCAAAAATATCTCAAAAGGTATGATAATAATAATGATCTTGTTTCAATTTACTCACGAAAACCTACTAATCCTAACCCTAGTGTCAAATCTGGGTCTGTTAAATTGAACACAAAATTGATATACTTGCATGAAGCCATGACTTGTTAATATATGTTGCTGGCATAGATGGATAATGATGTATATTTATTGTTAATAATTAATAATTTTGGGACAAATTAAGGGAAATTGGACAATTTCCGGGCGGCACGGTGGACTACCGGTTAGCACATCTGCCTCACAGTTCTGAGGACCGGGGTTCAAATCCCGGCCCCGCCTGTGTGGAGTTTGCATGTTCTCCCCGTGCCTGCGTGGGTTTTCTCCGGGCACTCCGGTTTCCTCCCACATCCCAAAAACATGCATGCTAGGTTCATTGAAGACTCTAAATTGCCCGTAGGTGTGAATGTGAGTGCGAATGGTTGTTTGTTTCTATGTGCCCTGCGATTGGCTGGCGACCAGTTCAGGGTGTACTGAAGATAGCTGGGTTGGGCTCCAGCACGCCCGCGAAGCGGAACGGACGAAGAAGATGGAGAATTTCCCACAGAACCCTTGGTGACCTTTCCTGTACACTAGTGTGTCAATGGCACCCTGGTTGTGAATAACTGGTTTAAATCCACCCTTAGTAAAAATACTTAGTGAAATGGCTCTCTGCTTACCGAAAATATTTTTATAATAACTGGAGAAAAAAAGAACAATTTGCAGTACAAACGTTTTTGAAATCTATTTGAACTGTTCATTCTTCCATTACCACCAATTTGCATCAAGACTCTTCCTTGCCTGTGTGCATAGGCATGACAGTTTAAATATCTGCTCGGGTGAGAGAACAGCCAATTGTTGCACTGACTGTTGATTGCGACAGATGTAGGCATCCCTGTTCGAGGTCTCCTCTCTCTGCCGTATTTAATCAACTCATACAAACACAATAACAGAGCTAATATGGCCCACTCTCCAGGGGAAACACCAAGGCTAAACAGTTGGGTAGTGGCCATCTGCTGCTGAAAGTGATAGTGCTTTAACCGCCCACCACACCCCTTCACATTACACGCGTCTGACACGCTCTGAAAGCGTGCCATAACTCCAGTGGAAGCGAGTTAATGGACCGTGACAAAGAATCAGCCCCGCCCCTTTTGTTCTTTGAACGCATGCTCATCATTGGAGCCCCCTTTACTCTTCAAGCTCCCCCCAGGGAGTTGGGGGGAGGTTAGTGTCCAGATGAGTCCTGGCAGCACGTGCCACTGATTAGCCAACCCATCTGTTAGGGAGCCTCTGAGACCAGGAGGGGCCCCTCTGAGGCTGTAATTGGCTCAATGGGGATTATCCTCCATATCAGCCGAGCACCCCCTGCTCCGGATTCCCATGAGATTATAGAAATACATCTCCAGAGACAAACATGATTGTGTTTGACAGACTCTGTTCTGTTGCCTGTGGAGGTATGTGGCAACAAATCAACTCAATGATATCATTTTCCTTACTGTATTGGTTTTAGGTGTTTCACGCTAAGCTATTTATTTAAAAAAAAAAAAAAATAATTTGACTTTTTTTTTTTTTGTCCTGTTTGGCTGTTAGGCCAAGCAGAATGGAAAATTTTTAGCCCTTTTATGCCGGAACAGTTTTACTGTGTCACAGTGGAGTTTTAAAGATTCCGCTGTGGTTTCTTAGTATTATAATTGAGGTTTATTGAGAATCAGATTTGATCAGTCGAACAGAACAGAGTTTCTCGAGGGCAGAGAGAAACAAAGACAAAAGACAAAGCACTAATTGTACACAGGATGAGAGAAGTAAATCATTACATTATCTACAACAATGAAACATTAAATATGAATGTTGCATGGGGCTGTAGTGCTACACCTTGTGAGGGAAGGACAAGACAAGCTAGAACAGGACAAGGACAGAGAAGAAGCATGCAGGACAAGGGTCGTGCACCCGACTGTACAACTGAAGTGTGGTGGGATTAATTATGTAAATTCTAAAAGTCTACAGGACGAGAGTATAAGTGAGGGGGTACACAAGCAATTTGGATATTCATGAGTTATTTGTTGCAGTAAGTGCGTGACCCCACACCCAGTGAAAGAGTCCTAGGGGTGTGTGCCTGCGGATACATGCAAGTGAATTGACACCTTTTTACATGCAAAGACTGACAGAAGTGTCCTGTAATTGCTGTGGCCGCGCCGCGGAGGCTGAGGACCCCACCCAATCAATCGAGGGGCGGGATCGGGCCCAGGGGTCCGTCCACCCAAGAGCGGCCCGGCGGACGGGACACGTCCCACACCGAGGTACCCATGGCGGTCCGCCGGCTCCACTGAGGTGCCCCGACAACTGGCCACCCAGTGGGGACCGCAAGGACCCAATGCCATCGCCCCAGCCAACTCCCCCACAAATATGAGTCAGTGCCACTGTACTTTCATAAACTGTGATGACTGAGCTAAGCCCTTGATGGGTCGATTGTCTACGTATGTTCCATTGTAGCTAGTTGGACAGTTTATACAACGAGGTGGAGGCTCAAGAGGTGATGGAAATGAGAGGGCAGTTTGCATCGTGGCAAACAAAAAGCTGAAAAGGACACAAGATTATATAACCAGCTGAGTGGCACGATGCACAGGCAAATACCACTATGATAACCTAATGCCAACAATTCGCCATCGAGCTAAATCTTATTCAGGAAATGCTTCTATCTGAGAGTTATTCATTTACCCAATATACCAAACTTGAGTGAATATTTAAAAAGTTTAGGGTTTATTTTACTGTGACATCAGAGCAATCTAAATGGACACTTGTAAGTGTGCTGAGGCCATGCCACAACATTGCTTTTTAGATCCTTGATTGGGGAGATTCAAGGATCTTAATGAGCTTGTAGACAAAACAGAAGATGTCACCTGGAGAGAAAGGTGAGCCACATATGACTTGAGGATGATGATCTGTAAGATTTGGGCATTTTCATTTCCATCCTCTTTAATGTTTATTCTTAACTGTGTGATGGGTACCTCCTCCTTTGGTGCCATGACTTTGCTCCCACGGAGCTCGGCGGTCTCACTCCCCAGGGTCTTGTAGTAGTCCCCAGTGCTTGGCTGCTTATTGAAGCTCCTAGACTTTCTATTGGAATCAACACGTCTTAGTTTGTCGTGGTTTTCTCCCACCGTCAGCTGCTGAAGAGAAAAAAAATAAGAGAATTTCAGCAATTTGTATAGTTCTTAAAGTTAATTTAAAATTGTTCAATGAAGCACTGAGCCTAAATACTGTATAACTGTTGCCAATGTGTTTCATGCTTTACAATTAGACTTAAAGGAAAGGTAGTATTATACAGTATTTTGTCCAATATTTGCTCTGCTGAAAAGTTTAGGACAACGCGGAGTGCTTAATGGCTTTTCGTTCCAGATTAGCACTCCTCAAGTGGACAAAGGAGCTTAATTTAATAACTGAACAAGGCTTGTATTCAGCTGCAGTGCACTGTTGGCATTTGTGTTTCAGGTAAGAACCACAGGGTACGCAGTATAAGAGACCATTAGGCGCATACCACAGGGCCACAGAGGACTTTCACTTTCCCTGGCATCAAGCTCTTGGAGTCGTAAAGATCAGATACTGAAATCTCACTCAAATATTCAACATGAATTAGCAATGGACTATTGTATGGAGCGCAACCAGTATGTAGCATACTAACATGTTCTCTCATGTCAGTGCATGTCCATTGCAATTTTCAGAATTGCATTTTGTTGCTGTCCACTAAAAAGCATGCAGCTCAGATTGTTTTTATCTATCCGACTTCTGCAATAAGCCGATGAATAGGGCAAACATGCAGAATGAATGGTTTGATCCTGACTGCACTGACGTCTCACATAACCTCATGCGTGACGTTTGTGTGACTTTAGATACATATTGTTCTTGAAAATTTTGGTCCAATACCAGATATTATTTTCATGATGAATATTTTCAATATTAATGTATATACAATACTTATGTATTCATGATCACAGAATTTCTATTCATGGTTACTAAGACTCCCAGACATCCACTGGATGTTCAGTAAAAAAACTAAGAGGAGAGCTGACTCCTGCCCTCTCTTTTTTTAAGGTGTCTTGTTTAGAACTGATGAGCCTGGCAACATTTGTTAACTGTGCAATCATCGGGGAGGTGGGATGGTAATGTGAGTAGTGTTTGATTAGAAACCTCCAGGGAGATGGGCCAACAATAGCAAACATTTTGAGCAACCGCACCGCACCACCCCACCGCAACCCAACCCAACCCAACCCCACCACCACACCCCACGACACATCGCTCACAGCTCAAGACATATAAACACATCCTAGGTCTTCCTTTGCGTTAATGCCTGCAGTATTGTAATAGATTGCATCGTGTTTTACCTGGTCACTGTTTTGTAACGTACATTGACTTGTGTTGTTACTCCAAAGAATGGTAAAGGGTAGAGTAGTTTTACTCTAAAAGAACCAACAACTATTCCTCTCAACAACCAGTTGAAACAATAAGCACCTTTTAAACATACTGACCAGCAGTGCAACACATTCAGGGTCTATTGAAAAAAAGAAAAAATAAATCTGAATCCGACAACTTAAAAAGACCAGCAAAGATAATAAAACTTACAAGTTACCATGCAATATCAACTGTCAAGAGGACTACACAGCCCTCTCGGTCCTTAACACCTTACCTCGATGTTGAGTGTCTCCGGGAGTTTTCCCGTCGTCTCAACAGAGCCTCTGCCACAAAGCCCAGCAGAGCACAGAGAGTAGCTGTCACCAGATCCACAGCGTCACCGCTTCTCTCCGCTCAGCGCTACACCTGTCACTCTACCTGCCCCTCTCACTTTACGCAAAGGGCTCATCAATAACCTAATGGGCCAGCCTTGTGGTAAGCGATGATGTCACCAGTGGCCTTTGCTCCGCAACCACTGGCCCACTTGCCAGGTTATTTAAAGCAGAAAGACCCAGGTGCTTCCCTCACTGTGAGACTGATAATAATGTAGACCTCAGTACAGTGCAAATAAGAGAACAGTTACTCATCACATACTGAATCTCAAAGTCCATCAGCTGTACTATAGATCCAAAGAAGGGAAATTGTGACAGGCAAAACCATCATTTGGTTGCCTTCTTCACACAAAACACGTGACTGCAGCTCTTTCCATCTGATAGTTCACCTGATCACCCGGATGAGCTTAGCATTCCCTGTTTCTATAGCACCCAGAGTAAATATTTTTTTGTAACTGTTTATTGTGCAGGCTAACATTGTGTGCGTATGCATGTATGTATGTGCGCGCACAGTCCCAAGGATAAGGCTAGGTTAATTTTTAAAATCCTCCCTCCCACATGACTGATTGTACACACACAAGCATGCATGCACGCACACACACACACACACACGCACACACACACACACCTCATCCAGGAGACAGTCTTAAGCCAAAGCATACTTTCACTATCTCTAACTGACATCAGCTCAAAACAACTTAATGGTCATAGAATACTTTACAGTACATAGCCTTGCTCTTTATGTCTTGAATGATTGGTTTTCTGCTAAAAAAACAAAAACAAACAAACAAACAAAAAAAAAGGACCCACATCATTCATATGGGTGAAGCAACCATATGATTCGTCAGTCTTTATAACTAAATACCTCTTTAGGCAAAAGAGATTCTCACTGATACTATGTTGTCTTTGTTTAATAATAATACTCCCTGAGTGAAAAATCACTTGACCAAGGAAATTCTTATCAAAACTCAGTAGCGTTGATCCTGATTTTACCTGTGTTGGCTCTTTAAGCACACATTTGCGTGATCTCTGGCCAGATTAATTACAGTAATTGAGTTCATACCAATCACAGTAAGCACAATGTGTCAACTCCGAGACTTGCCTCAGTAATGAGCGTCTTCATTAGCCTCGTGAGCCATGCCAACACAATAACATCTTTGTGGCCACTCTTACGCAAGTCCAATATCCCAACTGATGAGGCACAAGGGGAAATGGCAACTAGTGACAAATGTATCCCAATCAGTCAGGACAGTCTACTTCTTTTTTGTTATTCACCAGGTCCAAAAAAAATATTACTAATACATGACAGCATTGGTCCTTGCTTGGCTACTTCAGATGTACTCCGATTAATCCCTTAACTACACTGAACAAAAGTAGAAATTAGACTCTTTTTTTTCCTTCTCCCATTTTTTTCATGATGTCAAATATCTAAAGCTGACTCCAAGAACTGGCATCTTCTCAGCTTCCAGGAATTCTTTACAGATCCTTGCAAGATGGGGTTGTGCATTATCATGCTGCAACATTAGTTGATGGTCGTGGATAAATGGCCCAACTGAGCAACTCTATGCAAAGGAGACGTTGCACTGTGGGCAAATGGTGTTCACACCAAATACTGACAGTTTTTCTGACCCCACTGGACCCTCCTAATATAGTAAAATGCATATGTTAGAGTGGTCTTTTATTGTGGGCAGCCTAAGCTCCACCTGTGCAATAAATGTGTTGCAGTGCATGGGGCAGATGGGGCACCGGATACTGACTGTTTTTCTGACCCCCCTCCAATACAGTATAACTGCACATTTTATAGTTGCCTATTATTGTGGGCAGCCTAAGGCATTCCTGTGCAATAATCATGATGTCTAATCAGCATCCTGAAACGCGACACCTATGAAGTGCATGGATGATCTCGGCAAAGGAGAAGTGCTCACTTACACAGATTCAGATATATTCGTGAATAATATTTGAGAGAAATGCGGCTTTTGTGCACATAGATCTTAGATTTTTGAGTTCAGCTCATGAAAAATTGGAGACAAAACAAGTGATGCATTTATATTTTTGTTCAGTATACGATCTTGTCTTTGACAAATAGCAATAATTAACAGTGCTTCTTGTAAAACAGCTTTACATACATGGAAAAGTAATTAACTAATTCATCAAGTTAAGTTTGAGCCCTTAGCCCTCAATCCTTATTCTCCATCATATCAAGACATCCACAAAGCCATGGTTGTCTGAGTTTGGTGTGGAAGAATATGAGAGTCCAGACCACAACCCCAAATGCTTTTGGAATGAACTAGAACAGAGACTGTAACCATAAAAAAATATAATTTAACAAATCATCTTTCAGATAAAGTAACAATCTACTATTTATATGCGATATATAGAAACACTCCGAGATGTTGTAGAAAGTCTCCCCAGAGGGATTTTCATCACGCTTCAGTTCACTTCCTTTAAGTAACCCTAATTTTGTCCATATACTGTAGTGTTTTTTTTAAAATTTAATTTAATTTTAAATTTGCAATACTGTCTTTACCTCCTTCTTCCTGCTGTTGCCCTCCACGTGGCGCAGGTTGCTTTTCACTTTCAGAAACTCTGCAGAAGAGGCCTCCTGAGGGGGTTTCGGTGCTGGATAGTCCGGGGGCGGCGGGGGGAGTGGTGGAGACTTTGGGGGAGGAGGGGGTGGATAAGTGGGTGGTGGCGGTAGTATCGAAACAGAGTCATGACTCTTCTTGGGCCTGTCTGGGTCGATGTCTGGGTTTAGCATGTCCATGTATGCTTGCATGTCAGAGATGACTGTCTCTGATGCACCTAAAACAAAGATAAGAGTAAGACAACTCCATTCATGGAAATCAGAGAAAGACACTCCTAATTTCACCTCTCATGAAACCTCAGTCTACTGTTTGGCCACTAGAGAGCAGCACCAGGATCGTGCCTTTCAATTTGGATCAACTAAGGCAAAGTACTTAAATTAAATACAGGCACATAAACAACAGTCTGCAATTAAGATCAGATTTTCCGAGTATTAATATTGTATGCAGTGTTGGGAAGTTACCCTGTTGAAAATGTAATAGCAGTCTAACTATTCCAATTACTTTCTTGAAGTAATATAATTAATTACATTTTGATTACTTTTCCTAATTTTGAATGAATACATCAATAGGACCATTGGATGATTCCTTTAAAAAAGTGGACTAAAACAATAGATCATTTTGGAATCAACCACGTACTTGTTCTTTACACAAATAATAAACTGATAACAAAACATTTCTTCATGTTTTGTTATCAGTTTATGCATGATGAAATGTAAATACGTTATAAACAAATGTTTGTTGCATTATATGTGTACAGCATGTGGACAACCACCATATCATGCCATACCATGTTGACCTAATGACAAATGTCCACATGACAACCCAGATATGTAAATGTCCCACAATAAAAGTCCAAAATTATAAAGATGAAACTGTTTAAAAGTCAATGTTCTTTTATGTGTTCAAAAGTGTAACTATGAATCGAATTTTATAAAACTCTCCGACAAACTAATAGATTACACCACAAGGTGGCGCCTCAAGGTCATATTTGGAAATAAATGTCATGTTTGAGAAAACAGCAGAATGGCACATGACCAGAAAGACCCAATCACAAACATCGGCTTTAGAAGGAGGAAGTGATATGAAAAAAAAAAATTCTGTGATTTTGTAGCAATTTTTCAAACTAATATTGTATTCATTGGAATTTCCCTAATCGGCTCTAATTTAATGACACATTTTCTCCCAAGAATATAATGGATTACAATTACATACATTTTGTAATTAAATTACATAATCTAGTTACATGTAATTAGTTACTTCCTACTACTGACTGTATGTCATATTATTCTACCATTACTGAATAGAGTTTAACTTTGAATCAAGTTCGATTCACCTTAGGCAACCTTTGAAAGTAGTTGGAGATGGAATGTAAGAAGATTATAATTTGTATTAGTATAATAGTCGACCTGTGTGCGGGACTGTGTTCAGCGGGCCACGAGACAATGTTAAGCTGCTCCTTTTCTCCCCGGTGCTGGACTGGCTGGAGTTGGCCGAATCGTAGTTAGACAAAGAGCTGGCCGGTGAACTAATGTCGAAGTGGGCCGCTTGGCTGGCAGGAGGCATGGTGGTGTTTGGCGACGAAAGGCCCGAATCTTGTTGCTTGTTTTCAGCTTCCTTGTACTCGAGGTCCAGTGAGGGGTCCCGAGACAAAACTCGATGCTCCACACTCTGTTTAAGGATGCAAATCATGTAGGCAAAAAATATTTTTCTGTCTTGACTGTAGACAAATGACAATTCAACACATAGACCTCATGTCCAGAGGTTTTTATGATTGACTGATTCAGTTGTACATATGCATAAAATGCCTGATTCCTAAATGGTAAATGCCATATTTTAGTGAATCATTTTCATTTAAAGCTGAAAGTCTCCCCTCTAATCAAATCTTGATTGTTTTATTTCAAAAACAAGAAAATCATTAAATGTCCAAATACTTCTGGACCTCATGCTTTGAATTATACAATGGTATTCAAATGATTTCTTTCATTTTAAAAAATATTCCACAACCACAATGTGAATTTAATTACTCCACACTAATAAAACAGCTCACAGCTGATCAGAGAGGCTCTGGGGCCCTCAGTTTTTCCCACATCACACACGGTCTTGGCTGAAGGTCCCCAATGGGAGCGACTACAAGAGGGTGAACATGTTTCCTAGACCTGATTGCAGAAGAGTGATTATTCTACTGGTCACTTGGGGGTTTCAGTGCTCAAGTGTTGATATTTGCACTGTGCTGATGCGTGTTTTGTAATGCTACATTTTGACACTGGTGGACATATTCTATCAGACTTGAACTATTTGTGGTGATTTGTAACATATTGGTTGTGGCAACTGCAGGCCTAAAGCAAATACGACAAAACCTAATTTAATGCAAAATTGAATAAAATGGAATTTCTGTGCTTTTCATAGCACAAATGAGACTATAGAAATGACATAAATGAATATTCCCTTGTTGCAACCTATACGAGCAGAGCTCCCATTGGCCCAATTAGTGTTGACAATGCACAAACACTTTATGAATACAGGCTTGATGGTGGGAATGCTAAGCCTGGTGTTGTTTCAAGAATAAATCCAATTTACTGTGGCGTATGACATGTCAGGACCTAAAGGCTACTGAATATGGCATTTGGATCATTAAATCCTCACTGTATCATGCTAAGGTTAAAAGAAAGTTTTCAACATTTTTGTATGTAGCTGTATTTGTATGTATGTGCATAGCATTTGTATATATACGTGTGTAGCATATATAAATGTATTAATATGCAGTTAGATCCTATTTTTAACAGTCCTAAAGTTGCACAGCTTAGTACTAGAAGTGAGGATGTACAGTGGGTATGGAAAGTATTCAGACCTCCTTGAATTTTTCACTCTTTGTTATATTGCAGCCATTTGCTAAAATCCATCCATCCATCCATTTTCTGAGCCGCTTCTCCTCACTAGGGTCGCGGGCGTGCTGGAGCCTATCCCAGCTGTCATCGCGCAGGAGGCAGGGTCCACCCTGGACTGGTTGCCAGCCAAATCGCAGGGCACATAGAAACAAACAACCATTCGCACTCACAATCATGCCTACGGGCAATTTAGGGTCTCCAATTAATGCATGTTTTTGGGATGTGGGAGGAAACCGGAGTGCCCGGAGAAAACCCACGCAGGCACGGGGAGAACATGCAAACTCCACACATTAATGTTCCTCATTAATGTACACAGAGCACCCTATATTGACATAAAAAAAATTATTGTTGAAATCTTTGCAGATTTATTAAAAAAGAAAAACTGAAATATCACACAGCCATAAGTATTCAGACCCTTTGCTCAGTATTTAGTAGAAGCACCCTTTTGACCTCATACAGCCATGAGTCTTTTTGGGAATGATGCAACAAGTTTTTCACACCTGGATTTGGGGATCCTCTCCAGTTTGTCAGGTTTGATGTTGAACGTTGGTGGACAGCCATTTTCAGGTCTCTCCAGAGATGCTCAATTGGGTTTAAGTCACAACTCTGGCTAGGCCATTCAGGAACAGTCACAGTCTGAAGCCACTTCTTCGTTATTTTAGCTGTGTGCTTAGGGTCATTGTCTTGTTGGAAGGTGAACATTTGGCCCAGTCCTGAGCACTCTGGAGAAGGCTTACGTCCAGGATATCCCTGTACTTTGCTGCATTCATCTTTTCTTCGGTTGCAACTCGTCTCGCTGTCCCTGCAGCTGAAAAACACAGCCACAGCATGATTCTGCCACCACCATGCTTCACTGTTGGGACTGTATTGGACATGTGATGAGCAGTGCCTGGTTTTCTCCCCACATACCTCTTAGAATTAAGGCCAAAAAGTTCCATCTTGGTCTCATCAGACCAGAGAATCTTATTTCTTACCATCTTGGAGTCCTACAGGTGTTTTTTAGCTAACTCCATGCGGGCTTTCATGAGTCTTGTGCTGAGGAGAAGCTTCTGTCTGGCCACTCTGCCATAAAGCCCCGACTGGTGGAGGGCTGCAGTGATGGTTGACTTTCTAGAACTTTCTCCCATCTCCCGACTGCATCTCTGGAGCTCAACCACAGTGATCTTTGGGTTCTTCTTTACCTCTCTCACCAAGGCTCTTCTCCCCCGATTGGTCAGTTTGGCCAGACGGCCAGCTCTAGGAAGGGTTCTGGTTGTCCCAAATGTTGTCCATTTTAAGGTTATGGAGGCCACTGTGCTCTGAGGAACCTTAAGTGCAGCAGAAATGTTTTTGTAACCTTGGCCATTACTGTGCCTTGCCACAATTCTGTCTCTGAGTTTTTTCAGGCAGTTCCTTTGACCTCATGATTGTCCTTTGCTCTGACATGCACTGTGAGCTGCAAGGTCTTATACAGACAGGGGTGTGGCTTTCCTAATCAAGTCCCATCAGTATAATCAAACATAGCTGGACTCCAATGAAGGTGTAGAACCATCGCAAGGATGATTAGAAGAAATGGACAGCACCCGAGTTAAATATAGGAGTGTCACAGCAAAGAATACTTGGCTGTGTGATATTTCAGTTTTTCTTTTTTAATAAATCTGTAAAACTTTCAACAACTCTGTTTTTTTCCTGTCATTATGGGGTGCTGTGTGAACATTAATGAGGAAAAAAATGAACTTAAATGATTTTAACAAATGGCTGCAATGTAACAAAGAGTGAAAAATTTAACGGGGTCTGAATACTTTCCGTACCCACTGTCGGCTTAGGCCATAGGCTTCAGATAATACCGTATGTGCACATCAAATAAGTAGACTTTTAGCTTTAACATAGAGCCCCTATCTACAGTAATACAGTATGAATATTGGTTATCTATCCTGAACTTTGTCCTTAGGCCATCTTGAATCAGATAGTACTTAAAATAGATAGCATTCCTCCTTGCATATAGGATGTATTATCCTGGGGTGGGGGGTGAAATCCACATAGCTTTAACTTTTCTGTGATAATAATACGATATGTAAACTATATAAAACATCATCAAATATATACAAATGATTAACTGTTTATATAACATATCATTCAAAGCAGCAGGTTAAATCACACAGGATATTTTCCATTCTTTGATCCCAAAGTCACAAAAAGGTTAGTCCTCACCATGTTTTCGACAGTCCGCAAATACTTGGCACACTGGAAGTGTCCGTTGTATTCAGCCAGGTCAGCTCCTGTGAAACCATCCTGGTCCCTGATGCCCAGATCCACCCCATTGACTACCAGAATCTGACAGCACTGAGGAGGGATAAAAAGCGTCCAACATATGAGGTTAACCTGCCCTCAGCAATCCTTCATCAATCCACTGAAGTGTGACATTCCAATTACACATCATCAGTGTGAGCAGTTTTATTACAGCAAGACAGTATTTCTTTTACATTGTATGCTAAAAAATATTTACTGAAACATTTGTTGCCTCTAAAGTTAATAAAGATTGTCAAACGGCAACAGTTTGACACTGGAATTTATTAATTAAAATGTCCATGATTTTCCATTGAAATTGTTTCTAAATACAATCAAATTGGATTACAACATTCAAGAACTGACCGTGCTCAACCTCAGAGGTTTCACTGTTTAAAAAATAAATATAAAATAAATACAAAATAAATAAATACAAAATAAAAAAAAGTTAAATACATCATGCAAGTGATAATACAGCTAACTGACCAGACATGGGGATACCAAGTAGGAAGTTCCCAAGTATTAGTCAAAGAAGGAGGTAATGCGTGAAAAAGCAAAGTGAAATGGAGTGATCACCAGAAATCTGGCCTTGTTTTTAGCTCTTTTTAAATCATACAGTAATTGTGAAGGAAGGACGTAAGTCTTTATTTCCACACCATTTTATTGCATGAGGAAAAGTAACACAGAACTGCTCACCTCAAGTTCACCGGTCTCTGCAGCGTCATGAAGAGGCGTCCCTCCCCAGTTGTCGGTGACTATCTCACCACCGTGCAGCAGTAACCAGCTGAGAACCTTTGCATGACCGCGACTGGCTGCAAAGTGCATAGCTGTGGCTCCGTCGCCGTCCTTGTCCATCAGGCTAATCTCTGTGAAACTCATCTGTAGAAACACTTGTAGTCATGTTTTCAAAATGTCAACAATTTTAAGTTGCTTAAGAAAGAGACATGAAGCTCCTGACTAGATTTTCTCATAGAACTATGAGTGAAATTGAGATGTGGATTTAGCAATACATTGCGCTCCAAATGATTATGCAAACGATATTTTTCTCAAATGTTCCTAACTAGTCAACGCAAATGACAATCAGCATAATTTTCAAGTTATCCACTGTGAGAACATAACTGGAATGTTTTTGAACAAACCTCCCAATGATAAAAAAAAAAAAAACCCTCCCAATAATAAACAAATAAAATGCACTGTTCCAAATTATTACATACAAGAGTTTCAACACATTTGAGCCATATTTAATGAAATTTTAAGCTAGCTCAAACAAAAATCGTTACAATTTAACATAAGAACCCTTATTTGATAGCAGCTTCACAATTCTGACATCCATTAAGCTTGTCAGTGTCTGCTTTAATTTCTTTGTCAGAATGGCCTCCCAGAGCTGCTGTTTGGATGTCAAATGGCTCCCATTCTCATAAAGCTTTTGCTTGAGGATGCCTCAAAGGTTCTCAAAAGGGTTGAGGTCAGGGGAGGATGTCGGCCACACTATGAGTTTGTCTCCTTTATGCCATAGCAACGAATGAAGCAGAGGGATTTCTAGCAGCATGAGATTGTTCACTGTTGAGTGCCGTGTAACCGTGGATGGTCCAGACGGATGGAGTTGTGGATGGTCACTATGTCCCAACGAGGCTGCGACATCCAGGGTTCCTACACAATTGAGATTTTAAAATTCCATACTTTTTCCAGACCCTAATATCCAGACTTCTCAGTAAAACATTCAAATAATCTGTGACATTTGAGTAAATAGATGTGGATCATTCTGATTCTTCATATGCCATTATCTCGCCAAATAATAAACCGACGTGTAGCGGAGGATGGTTGCCTCCACTAAACCATTAATCCCTGATAATTGTACACCTCAAAGGGCATTAACCCGCTTATACCATGGTTACTTGTCAATGAAAATAATTAATGAAACTACCAATTCATAATTGTAGTCAAAATACAACCCCAATTGAAATGAAGTTGGGATGTTGTGTTCAACATAAATAAAAACAGAATACAATGATTTCGCAAATCATGTTCAACCTATATTTAATTGAATACACTACAAATGAGCATCTTTTTTGCCACCTGTCCCAGCTTTTTTGGAACGTGTTGCAGCCATAAAATTCTAAGTAAATGATTATTTTAATAAAGTTCATCAGTTTGAACATTAAATATCTTGTCTTTGTAGTGTATTCAATTAAATATAGGTTGAACAAGATTTGCAAATTATTGTATTCTGTTTTTATTAATGTTTAACACAACGTCCCAACTTCATTGGAATTGGGGTTGTAGAAAGATTTACTTCAACAATTTATTTTCCTTTGCAACACCTGAAGACTTGACTCTGAAGAATCATTCCAAACTCATAACTTTCTAAAGGAATGTAAAGGCTATTTAGTATTCCAGCAAAAATATTTTCTAGTTTGACAGTGTTAAATAACAACCATAGGTATGATGATAAAATCAGTTTGTATTATTACACATAAATTTGGTATATTATGTGTGACGTGGCGGTAAGGTGGGCGACTGGTTAGCACGTCTGCCTCACAGTTCTGAGGACCCGGGTTCAAATCCAGCCTTGCCTGTGTGGAGTTTGCAGGTTCTCCCCTCCCTGCGTAGGTTTTCGCCAGGTACTCCGGTTTCCTCCCATATCTCAAAACATGCATGCTAGGTTAATTGAAGACTCTAAATTGCCCATTGGTGTGAGTGTGAATGGTTGTTTGTCTGTATGTTCCCTGCGATTGCCTGGTGACCAGTTCAGGGTGCGCCCCGCCTCTCGCCCGAAGATGGCTGGGATAGGCGCCATCACGCCTGTGACCTTAGTGAGGATAAACAGTACAGAAAAGGGATATATGAAGCTCTCTGGCTGGCAATGCTGTACTGTCTGTTGGTCATCGTTGACTGGACGGTGGCATGAAATTGTCGCAAGGTATCATTCAAAACATCAACATTGTCTCTTGAAACGTTGGGAGGAATTTTCTCAGCCAATCAGAATCGATTATACACCAAGACCATACTATAATACTGTGTGATCTCAGGCAAACATTGTAGATGTGCTTCGAAACGCCTACAGAAGAAAAGAAAGAAAAAAACACACGCACGGATCGATCTATATATATATATATCCATCCATCCATTTTCTGAGCCGCTACTCCTCACTAGGGTCGCGGGTGTGCTGGAGCCTATTCCAGCTGTCATCGGGCAGGAGGCGGGGTACACCCTGAACTGGTTGCCAGCCAATCGCAGGGCACAAATAAACAAACTCACATTCACACCTACAGGCAATTTAGAGTCGTCAATGAACCTAGCATGCATGTTTTTGGGATGTGGGAGGAAACGGGAGTGCCTGGAGAAAACCCACGCAGGCACGGGGAGAACATGCAAACTCCACACAGGCGGGGCTGGGGATTGAACCCCGGTCCTCAGAACTGTGAGGCAGATGCTCTAACCAGTCGGCTGGTCAGTATATATATATTTTAGATATTCATAATTTGTTGTTTTAGAAAATAGAGATGTTGTAACATTTTTGGAAACACTTTTCCATACCATAGTTTCCATTCTCCATACTTTTCCAGACCTGGAAATTTATGAAATCAAATTCCATACTTTCCATACTAATCATGCTATCTGTAACAAAATTATCTTCATGCATGACAATGTACCATCTCATACTGCAAGGGATACCTCTGCGTCATTGGCTGTAATATGCATAAAAGGAGAGAAACTCAAGGTGTGGGCCTCTCCTTCCCTGACTTTAACCCTGTTGAGAAGCTTTTGAGCATCCTCAAGCAAAATATTTATGAGGGTGGAAAGTAGTTCACATCCAAGTAGCAGCTTTGGGAGGTTATTCTAACATCTGCAAAGAAATTCAAGCAGAAAAAAAATAAAAAATAAATCAGGCGTCCTCTGTTAAAATATCTTTTTTTCTTCTCTGAGCCGCTTCTCCTCACTAGGGTCGCGGGCGTGCTGGAGCCTATCCCAACTATCATCGGGCAGGAGGCGGGGTACACCCTGAACTGGTCGCCGGCCAATCGCAGGGCACATACAAACAAACAACCATTTGCACTCACATTCACACCTACGGGCAATTTATAGTTGGCAATTAACCTATCATGCATGTTTTTGGGATGTGGGAGGAAACCGGAGTGCCCGGAGAAAACTCACGCAGGCACAGGGAGAACATGCAAACGCTCTAACCACTTTGATTGAAATAGCTTTTGATTTCAGTAAATGCTGCAAATTCAACAGATGATTCTTTTCAGCTCTTCAAAACCTATAAAAAAAGTTTTGAAACTCTGTTGTATGTAATAATTTGGAGCAGTGCATTTAATTTTCTTTTTTTTTTTAAACTGATGCTATCATTGGGAGGTTTGTTCAAAACCATTCCAATTATGCTCTAACACGTGATAACTTGAAAATTATGCCGACTTTCACTTGCATTGACGAGTTAGGAAAATCAGAGAAAAATATCATTTGCATCATAATTTGTCACGCAGAGTACAGTATATAAATATCTTGGTTTGTTTACAAGATAATTCTATCCTTGCATACCAGCCAGACAATGACAGTATTGTGGCCCATTTGAGAAGCAGCATGCAGGGGTGTCATCCCATCATTGGCCCTGATGAGTGGATCAGCTCCACAGTCCTTGACCAGGTACTGGATGACCTCCAAATGGCCCTCCTGGCAAGCCAGGTACAGTGGTGTGGCACCATTTTTAGTTTGGGAGTTGATAAAACTGTCGTGGGAACAGAGAAAGAGGAAGTTAAATAAAGATTTATGCAGGCCAGATAGTAAAGCTTGCGGATATAAAGTATGTTGCAGCCTGTTCTCTTTTTCGTTGGACAGAAACAAAGGTTATTTTAATACAGGCTTAACTGTTTCATTAAGCTATTTAACCTATTTGACCACACACTTTAATAAAGTAGATCTGCCATTCTACTAAGGGAACCGGACTGGTGGGCAGCTTCAACAGTGATTGTCTTTCTGACCCAGTTTTAACAATAAGAGGTTTGTACTATTTCTTTTCAGACACATCATAATAATGCAAGTCATGTAAAGTCAAGTACTTTTGCACCACCACATAGTGGTTCGTTATCACTAGGGTCCCTTATACGTTTGTCAAAATGCTAAAGCTTCCTATTGATCACGGTCTAATGTTGCCATCATTGTAAACACAAAGTACTCAATGGTTTTGTTTGATTTGAGACAACACCCAGCTCACCCAACAACGAATGTGCATATAATGCACAACGTGAGGATGTCATTTTACCTCCAGGCATATGGCAGCTTTTGATATCTTATGTCAGCAATCATCTTAAGGCCTACCAAGCATCAGTGAAGGGTTTGGTATTCAAATGACAATGCAAAACTTTTCAACAGAGCCTCTGAAAACAAACAGCTGGAAACTTGTGTGAGTGCGTAGAACACTTGAGTTGCTGAAGTCATCAATGTTGAACTGATACCACATTAATTTGATGAGATTTTACAGTGACCCTCTTGAGATACATAGTCATAATCACCCAACATGAGTGAACTTTTCATACATCCACAATTCTACATTTAAACATTTTCAAACTGATGCCTTCACTGCACTCACCAATAAAGTGTGAGCTTCTTATGTCAGGGAAATGGGCCAATGGCCAAATCTACAGTATTTTGAAGCAGCTATCAGTGATGCTTCAAGTCCTGCCCCTAGCCAGCCATTCCAGGAAAAATCCCATACCATTTATCTATCTCTCCTTGTCCCGCACTGAGAGGTCAGGGAGTGACCAGGAACTTCCCCACTAAATCCTATAAAGTTGTGCTTTATCTGGAGACTGACAAATGAGCAATGAGTCTCCTAAGAAGATTACCACTCCAGTGGCTTTGCCAGACTGGCTTTGTGCTTAATGAAGGTTTACCACTGGTGACGGTGGCCCGAGTATATGATAACTAGCTGCAGACAAGGTGAAAAAAAATGAAATCCTGTCGAGACAAACCTGACCCAGCCAAGCTTTCTCTTTAGAGGATATAATGCACCACTGCCTAAAGA
This sequence comes from Phyllopteryx taeniolatus, assembly GCF_024500385.1. NCBI lineage: Eukaryota > Metazoa > Chordata > Actinopteri > Syngnathiformes > Syngnathidae > Phyllopteryx > Phyllopteryx taeniolatus. The sequence goes on along the minus strand of NC_084502.1, from coordinate 26,030,358 downwards.
CACTGCATTAAAGCTACATATGGATAAGCGTACAAATCTGTATCTGTAAATTATTATGAAAGGGATTTACATAGTGAGTATGATTGGAAATATTCTAATAAGACATTGGCTACCTTTTACTCAATATTGCAATGATTTTAACGCTCACCACCAAGGAAGTGCTTTTGAGCAGGTGTGGATTTCAAAGTGCTGAGGAAGAAGCTAGCCTTGTGTGACGACAGCCCACAAGGGCAACCCAAAAGGGAAAAAGACACTCTGAAGCAGATATGTCAACACTGAAGTGGTACTGAGTAATTTATCTTGGTGATTTTCTTAGAAACCGATGTCGTACTAATGCTCTTTGCTTACTGAACGGCTTTAGCTGTCTAAATAGTAGAGCATGTTGTTGGAAAACAACATCAAATGCTGTAGTTAACGTATTTAATAAGAGCAAATACATTTGACTTGTATTGCATATCCGAACATGGAAATTACGCAATTTATGTAGGTAAAGCTCTACCTTTGGAGACTTTCTACATTGTGCCTCAACCCAAGACAGATTACACTACCTATCGCTTTTGTGCACAAAGGCTATCAGTAGCCTCACAGCCTGTGAGCCTGCTGGCTTTAATTCATGAGGGTTGAAAGGTGAACAAGACACCAATTGAATTCGGTGTCACATCTGTTCTACCCCAGGGCTACAAAAAGACTGACTGATTAATTTGAAGTCTACTTTGTAATCATTTGAGTGTTATACATACAGTAGATACAAGTAGATACTAGCATCTGCTCCAAAAGCTACATGAGCTACAAAATGTCACTATGAAACTCACTCTTCCGCTCTTCACTAATTTAAAATTTTCAGTGTAGGACCAGACGTCCAAACGAACATATCAAGGAATTATTGTATAAATTATATCTGGAATCTTATTCTTCCACTTTCTGTCAAAATACCTCAGAGCAATAGTGCTGTGAAAGCCTGTTCGATTGACAAACAGAATTCCCTCACCAAAACGCATGACATTTGACGTTGAGTGTTGTAAACCTTGTACACATGCTACAACTATAATGGATGTGCAGCCTGGGTCATAAACTGGAACATCACTTTGTCACACGCAGACTTATGTCAACAGTTAAAACTTAGCTAGGTGGGAAACAAATCGTGCGGCAGATTTGTGGCCCATTTCCTGGTTCACAGAGGACGACGCAAGGTAGGGTGGTTCCATTGTGATCCAAAAGGCAAAAAGAGAAAATAAGTTATTTGACTTGAGACTTTCTTTGCGTTGGTTTGTCCATCCGTTAGTAGACAGGATACTTTCTGGTTTATAGAAAAATACATCGAATGTGTGCTGGATTTGTGCTGGATTTGTGTTGGTTTGTTCTTTCCTTAGTTAGCGGCCTCCTTTCAAGTTCATAGAAAAAGAAATGTAATAAATAGTTTAATACCATGAGCGTAGATTCTGAGCCATGGAGAACAACTCAAATGGCAAAAAGTGAACATTTCTACCCGGATTTGCACCCAAATTTAACCATCACTTCACGTTGGTTGTGTATTTTCCCCCCCCAATGTAATTCCGCTAACAAACCATCCATCCAGCAATTGGCAGTCAAAACAATGCATCTTATCTTTGCACTTGGCTGGTAACAAAACTATTCCTGAAATGGTTAAAACTTTGTGCGCTCGCAACATACTACAAACACAGGTCAAACAATTCAGCAACGGGTGCTTAGCGTGCCTCAGTTCACTGAATTACATCAAACTTCCTTACTTACAGAATGGCTGTTGTCCCACTTGGGATATAAAAAGGGATGAGGTGTGTTGAGGAAGCAAAAAACAGCACTTAAAAAAGAAGAATGATTTTTACTTGCAGTCTTAGGTGCGGTTACCCTTGCAGGCAATCATTAAAATAGTGAGTAGGGAGGATTGTGCATTACTAAATTACTAACAGATGAGGCTATTTCCTTAAAGAGAACAAAAGCTTGAAATGACTAATAATAGATCAACATGATAATTTTGGCAGGCTGCAAAATTCTGGGATGAAGCAATGGTTTGTGTTTTTCTTCCCTTTACTTTAGATGGACCTACTTTATGATAATGTTGTCATCCATTGGGTTAAAGTGTGGAGTCTGACACGTTTGGTTGTTGGTATTGTGCTCAAAATATAAAGCAAGCCAATGATCATCTGGCTCTCTTTCAATGAAACTCAATGTCAAATTCTACCACGAGGAAACGAAACGGGAACTTTAACAAAAAGGTATGCACTATTAGCTCTACACAGCGATTTGTTATTCTGTCATTACGCTGCCAGGGACTAAACTGATGATGTAACGCAGGGGTCATGATATCCTTGCAATTTCTCAGCTAGAACCAACCTGACCCATCCAATTGCCTCTTAAAACTCATGGATACAAATTTGGTGCTTGTAATAAATCCTGAAACAAAAATGCTTATCTCTCTTCTGCAAAGTTCCATCGCAAACAATGCTATTGGCCAGTGGAGCTTTGGCTATTCAAACGTATTTGTTTTCCTCATTAGCTTATCGCTGGTTGGCGCTACTGTGTGTCACTGTGGAGATGGTGACAAACAGCAAGTGGGGGTGGGGGAGAAGAGTGAATGGGGCCCCGGCTATCAGGGAGCTATGTGTCCGTGGGGCTCATTAAGTTTTCAGCAGCTACGCACCTACCTAGCTGTGCCATTTGAAAATGGAACTGCTCCATTTTAAGCATGCACAACATACAATGCATAAGACATACAAAGCTGAATCAGTTCAAGAAAGTGTGCTGTGTCATCAAATTCCTATTTCTGTATATTGGTAGTAGCAACTCATCACTGATATGCACTCTCGGAGAAGTCAACAAAGCTTACATGCAGATTATGCAGCAGTTATTGCCATGCTTCCTTGATTGCTTTAAGATTCTGATTCGCACAGGTGTTTCATGAAACATTTAATGACCTCCTGATTCTAACTTCTAGTATGTCACTGACATTTACAATACCTTATCATAGATTCATACTCCAACACTGTATACCTCAAATCCACAGATAATTGCTAATGTATCAGTAGCCCTTTCTGTGCTATTTGTTCAGTCTTTGTATCAACAATGCAAATACAGGGGCTTTGTTTCTTTTCCAAATCACCTCTCTCTTGCCAAAATCAAAAGGCTCTGATCTTTTGTAATAAGCTGACTAAAATGGGCGTGTCTGTGTCACGACTCGAATCCTGCTGAACAGCAAATGACCTGACCACTGATTGGGGTAAGTTAACTATGTGAATTGTGATTTTTTTTCGGTGATTCGAACTCTCTGTGTGCTGAGTTTTGTTCGTTATAACGGACAACTCAGCCTCCCTAATGTGGCAGCCGTGTCCATGGCAATCATTCAGTTCTGTGTTATCTCTGGAAACCATGATCAGGTCTGACTATGCACTGATTAGGGACAGTAGTCATCAAGTGGCAATCGCTCAACGACGACACAGCCACGTTCTGATTTTAATTATACACAGTGCAGACTGATAAAGTAATTTAGATACAATGCACATACTGTACACTATATGGACAAATGTATTGGTCCATACAGACAAGGTTGGATTTGCCGCTGTAGAACTTCAACTTCAACTAGAACAGAAATTGTGAGCAAGGCCGTCTCATCTAAAATCTAGAACCTCACGTCAACTCTTAACATATTGTGCCTGTGAAAATATTTCTGGATATATTAGTTACATAAGCAGCACATGGAAGTTGCAGTGTTTTTACAGAAGTAAACCTCCGAGGCGGTATTATATCCCTTAACAAGATTTTAGTATTTAGATTGCAAAACTGGAATCTAAAAAGCAAAGTTCAGCTTGTGCCTGACCAGTGCCAGACTATAAAGTACATTTGACAGCGTGAGCCCCAGAGCTTATTCACTCTGGTGTTTTTGCAACAGCCCTGACTTGTTTACTAATTACAGCAGTCGAGTCTTAGCACAACACATAAGTTTAGCTTTGTCCTTGAGCATCGATGCAATGTAACCGTTACTACTTTAAAGACACTCTTTCGCTTTCTCCTTTGAGCGAGTTTTGTGAGGGTGTGAGTTTTTTCTTTTCTAATGAAGTCAACATATAGTGACTCCAGTCATGTGTGTAGCACAATTTTTTTCAATCTCAATTTTAAAATGCACCTCATTTTGAACCAATGACACGAGCAAATAATTGGTGCTGAATAGCGTTAACACACCATGCACTGATGGAGACAGCATCCACCCCATTGCAAATATTACTCTTCATTGGACCCTAAAGACCAGTGTTTCCCAATCTTTGTTGAGCCAAGGCACCAATTTTACATTTGAAAAATCTCACGGCACACCACCAAGCAAAAATGTCTCAAAAAGTATTTATACTGAAATAATGATGATCTTGACTCAGTTTACTCACGAATTTACTGACTCAGGATGAAATCTGGATCTCCTTAACTGAATACAAAGCTAATAGACGCGCAGGAAGCCATGACTCATTCTGTTCTCTGAATGGTAACAGTGGATACACAACTTTATTGCACCTTCTGCCATCTAATGAGGAGCATTTACTATAGTTGTTCTGCCAGTCACAGCTGGCATAGATAGATAAACAAAGACATATTACTAATTAATAATGAATTATGTGTGTTTTTTGGACATACTTGGAAAATTCGGATTCTGATAAATAATTTTCAGACTCCCATGCCACCATGGTTGAGAACCACTTCATAGCGTAACCTCTAAAGTGGAATGGCCCATACTTTTCAGGATAAATAAGCCTTTAAATTTACACAAAACTTTGGAACTTAAACCAGCATCATGAGGGAGAGCAACGTATTTCGTAGGTCCTCAGCATGCATACAAGACCGACATTTAGCGAATATCAACCTAACTTTGGCCATGTTTTCCTTTTTCAACCGTGTTTTGTTTTTCTTTGGCCTTTTTTAAACCACTTATTCCAAAGGTAGATAGCCCCAGGCTTGACCGCAACATATCTCTCAACAGAGAATATCCAGCGAGAATATAAAAATTTAATATGGGTATATGTTTCGGGTTTAAAGCAAGAAAAATGTGAGAAGAGTAGAATATACACAGGACATTACGTGACTTAAGTGGACTCATTCAAGCATCACCATACACACAGTCATATGTTATCAAAGTTAAGGCAGAGTGTTTTTTTTGTTGTTTTTTTGCATTTTATATATTTTACACTTGTATTATGTCTGAAGCAATAATGTTAAAAAGTGAGATACATGAGGCTTATCTGAGATGCAAAATCATCAATCATTTACAATGATTTCTTGTTTTATGTGTAGTGTAAATGTTAAGGGGCTTTCTCACCGCACTTGTTTTGTGCTGCATTCACCACGGAGTCAGAAGGCAGCCAGGCTCAAGCTTGCTATATTTATCGATTTGCTAAGCTACACATACTTGAAGAACGCTTCAAGATGTACCTCAGGCTTCTTCCAAGTTTCTCCATGCTTTTTTCCACTGTAGCCTACAACACCGAAGCAAACCCCTGCCCCCGTGCCGCCATCCGGCGCGATACGATGTTCTGTTGGTGTCGTAGCAGCACATAGACAATGGATGGGTTCGACGGCATACTACGCTTTACTATTTGCAGTGTCAAAAGTAAAGTGTCATTCAATACTTCAGTAAAAGTACTGAAAAAAAACTACTCTGGTAAAAGTGTTGGAGCCACTCCCTTAAGTAAACGTACAAAAGTACACACTTATAAAATGTACTTAAGTAAAAAAGAGCAAAAAGTCAATTATTTCCAGCTCAATATTAAAATACATAGGGTGATTTTTGTATCTCTCTAGATCTGGCCTGGCCAACCCGCGGCTCGCGAGCCTCATGCGGCTCTTTAACTAGTTTCATGCGGCTCTTCAGGAGCTGTCACATGACATGCGTCAAAAATGCTTGGCTGGCGCTGTCATTCACTCCCCCTACAGCTAGATGGCACACTGACCACGTAAGCCTGTTTGAGTGACGTCAAACGAGCGACGAGAGAATCGTTGGTGTGACATCATTTGTGTTGTAAACAATTTCCGTCAAGTTACCTCTTGAAATGGCAGGGAAAAAAAGCACAGCCAAACGAAAATATGAAGAAGAACACAGGACGTTTTTGCCAGAGTGGGAGAGATTATATTTTTTTGTTAAACGTAATGGCAAGCCGATCTGCCTTATATGTCACGCAGCATTAGCGCATTTCAAAGCTTCAAATCTTCAGCGTCACTTAAGCTCACTCCACCCTAACATCGAACAGGAATTTCCAAAAGGGACTGAACTTCGCAAGAACAAGTTGGTCGCTTTGAAAAGCACGGCAGAAAAGCAGGTGCAGTTTTGCAAAAAATTTACAAAACACTCGGGAGACCGTAACGCTTGCATCATATCAGCTGGCTTGGAAGCCAGACTGTTTGAAAGCCCCGCTCGTCACAGATGAGGCTGCGGCTGAGTTGGAGATGATCGACCTTTGTGAGGAGGATCAACTGAAAGCTGTTTTAAGGGAAGGGACCGTTGAGTTCTGGAAAAGTGTGCCAATTGAAAAATACCCCAACATCAAACGAGCTGCGCTTAAGATACTGTCCATGTTTGGGTCAACGTACGTCTGCGAGTCTGTGTTTTCTACCCTGAAACGTGAAATCAAAGCATCGATCTGTTCTGACTGACACTCATTTGAAAGAATTGCTTAGAGTGGCAACAACAGAATACAAGCCAGATTTGAAGAAGATTGTTCAAGATAAGGAATGCCAGAAGTCTCACTAAGCAGCATAGTAAGAGAAAGATGTTATTGAAAATTATTCTATTATTGTTTGTGGACTTGCTTGAACTGAGAGTTTGTGTGTGTGAGACAGTGTACACAATGTTAACTGTTGAAAATTACTGATATTATCATGTTGGTGTGGTTATTTTCATTAGATCTGGCTGAGCAGAGGTCTGTGTATGCGTGCATACATGATTAAAAGATGATGTTCATGTGTACCCGTGTATGTGGCTCTTTGCAGTAACACAGAAAAAAAAGTGGCTCTTAGTCTCTGACTAGTTGGCCACCCCTGCTCTAGATGATTGACCTGCAACAATGGACAAAACAAAAATGAAACAGGTTTAAATAAAAAATATTAGCATTTATTTTTATTATTGAAATAAAGTTATATACAACAGAATTAGTTATAAATAAAAAGCTAGATTTGTTTCAAACACATTTATTTTCCCACAGAATAATTTGTTTTTGCAATATTGTTAATGCTCAAACGTGACATAATTTACTGCCAGCGAGCCAGACTTTTAACATCCTAGCTTTCTTAAAACAAAAACAAACAAACAAAAAAAACGTACTAAGTTCAAGTAGTCTCGGCAGGTGCATTGACACATTCCTTTACAACTCAAACGTTCCTATTCCTAAATGCTCGTCATTGCCCCAAAATCCACCCTATATGGAAGGAACATTAATTTGCTATTCAGAGTTCTCGCCACCAGGTTCATTGGATATGTTTGGTTGAAGGATGCCTCTTTCATATGGAGGAGCGGGTTAGTGTTTATAAAGCAACGGTCTTGCAACATATGAGACACAATGGTTTTGAGCTGGCTTCTGGAAGAATAGGAAAGTACTGGTCCATCAATAAATTTTAAAAACTCTCTTTTCTCAGTTCAGTTATATATATATATATATATGGAACAAGTCTGCTGTTTTACCACCCCGCCGTCTTTTACGCGGTGTCGTCGCTAACCTTAGAAGTTTTTAAATGTAACGAGCTCAATTTTAAAATGTAAAGAGTAGAAAGTACAGATATTTGTGTTAAAAAGTAAGCAGTGAAAATAAAAAGCTGCCAGAAACATAAATACTCAAGTAAAGTACAGATACCTGAAAATCTACTTCAGTACAGTAACGAAGTACTTGGATTTTAGAGGTGCCACTTTATACTTACAGTGGGAGGAAAGAGGATGAGAACCCTTTGGAATTTCTTACATTTCTGCTGAATAACATGGTCGAAAATGTAGTCTGATCTTTATTCTAAATCACAACAATGAATATAGTCTGCTTAAACTATGACCACACAAACAATCACATGTTTTCATATTTCTATAGAGCATAACGTAAACATTCACAGGACAGGAACAAATTGATGAATAACAGACTTTTGCGTCAAACGTGCGTATGCACGATTTAAGCACAAATCTGTGCGTACGCACGGTTAGTGAATGAGGCCCAATATCCTCTTGCAAAACCCATCCTCTTCTGACCTTCAACTGTTGGACAAATGGCCTCAAGTTCTGCAAAATATCTTGATACACTTGTGAATTCATTGTTTACATTATTGATCGCAAGCCGTCCTGAGGCAGCAAAGCATGCCCATACCATGATGCTCCCTCCACCATACTTCACAGTTGGAATAAGGTTTTGATGTTGGTGTGCTGTGCCATTTTTCCTCCAGACATGGCATTGTGTGTTCCTCCCAAACTATTCAACTTTGCTTTCATCTGTCCACAAAATATTTTGCCAGTAGTGCTATGGAACATTCAGTTGCTCTTTAGCAAACTTCAAACATGCAGCAATGTTTTTTTTAAAGACAGTAACGCCTTCCTCCTTGGTGTTCTCCCATAAACCCCATTTTGGTTGAATGTTTTACGTAATGTAGATTTGTCAACAGAGATGTTGACACAGCTGACACTCTAGGGTTCTTTTTTACCTCATTGAGCATTTTGCGCTGCTGTCTTGTGGTCATTTTTATGGGATGGCCATTCCTTGTAAGAAAAGCAACAGTGCTAAACTTTCTTCATTTAGAGACAATGCGTCTCACCATTGACTGATGAACATCAAGACTTTTAGAGATACTTCTGTAACCTTTTCCAGCTTTATACAAGTGAACAATTCTTGATCGTAGGTCTTCTGCAAGCTCTTTTGAGGTAGGTGTGGTACACATCAGACAATGACTCTTGACAAGAGACAATCTTAAACTGATGTGTGATTTCTAGCGGCCAGAGCACCTTTAGCAGCTTCAGAGCAGCACCTCCAATCTTGACTTATTGATTGGACTCCAGGTTGTCTAACACCTGACTTATTACCTCTGATTACCGCCCCGTCCTGTGAATGTTGATGTTATTTTCACAGGGTTAGAAAGGGTTAAAAAGATGAAAACATATAATTGTTTGTGTGATATTTAAACAGACTGTTTGCTTATTCTTGTGATTTACATAAAGATCAGACCACATTTTAAGACCAAGTTATGCAGAAATTTAAGAATTTAAGAAAAGGGTTCACATACTTTGTTCCTCCCACTGTAGATATAGACCTGTTAGAGTAGTCTGAATATAATACTGTGCCTTTTGAATGAAGTGATAATTTCCAAATGCTATAAAGCCATTTGGATTCTTCTGAAAAAACAAAAAACAAAAACAAAAAAACCATTACCCGGATCTCCAAATGTGAACACTTTTGTCATGTTAAAACAATGCATCATCTCAGTCTGAAAATGCTCATTACACATAATAGATTTTCATTTTTAGATGTGGCTTTTATCTTCTTTTGGAAAAGCTGCTTAAGTGATTTGTAATCAAAAGAAATCCTGCATAAGAATTCCTGTAGGACATGAGACAGAAGAAGAAACTATCCAACAAAGTCACAATGACCACACCTGTTTTGATAAGACTCACAAGAGGACTTACCACCCCCTGCAGAGATACAACTGTCTTGTTGTTCTTACTTTGGGCTGTGCCCCAGTAACAGTCGGAGCGAGGACAGGTCTCCCTTGGCAGCAGCGTAGTGGACAGGTAGGGCGCCTGTGTCAGTGGCGGTCCCGGGGTCCACCTCCCCGCTCTTGAGGAGCCAGTCTGTGATCTCATGATGACTGAAGCGGGAGGCCAGGTGGAGAACGGTGGCGCCAGAACTGTCTTTGTCCTGGAACCGAAACACAGTGGCAGCACTAGTGTGTCCTCAACATTCCAAGCATCCAAATGTGCAATCACTGCAAAGAGGCCCCTTGAATAATGACAGTAAAATGACGACAAGTCAGAGACATTAATGCTAAAACTCCACCATGATAAGTCGTCATTCCCTTGAGGCAATCACAGAATAAAAATGTTTTGCTCGATGCACACACACTGTAAATGAAAATGCACTTCAGATAATGCAACAGGTGCAATATCTAAATACATCAGAACTACTATGTAGAAATTGATGCTTTGTCATAATGGGCTCTGCAAGAATGAGTATACTTTTAATATGAAGACAACATGAACACAACTAAAATGACTAAATTACACTTGGATGTAATTCACATCTGATTTACAAGCATGTTACCATTAATTATTATCCAACAATAATTAAATATTAAACTATACTGGTGGGTTTTGCCATTCCAACTATGTATATCACCGTGCATGGAAATGGAAATGTGCGGCTATGGAGGCTTTAAATGCTTTCAAAATATATATATATATATGAGAAAAGTCTGATGTTTCGTGGGTTTAAAAAAATAAAAATAAAATGTTAAAAATCAATGGATTAGAGGGTCAGTGGTGAGGCAGTCTACTTGTTGAGCCTATTTTGTTAGCTGGGGCAGAATACATGGGTAGGGTGGGATAAGATTCTAACTCCAATCAGTCCCCACTAAAGGTTGCCATGACGGCACTGCATTGAAAGTTGATGATCTCAGTATGGTTTTACGCAACGATCGTAAAGATGACAGAGGAGCCCTCATTGCTTCCAGTCGCCACCTACTCACCTCTGGCCGACATCCACCCTGGGTCAGCAGCCACTGTAAACACGCCAGGTTGCCGGTAGCTGCGGCATCGTGCGCCGGGCTCGCTCCGTTGTGGGCCAGACAGTGGCCCGGCAGCCCGGCCTCCTCCACCAGGAAGCGCAAGCAAGCCAGTTTGCCCGCCCGGGCCGCGTGGTGGACCGCGGAAGCCCCCAGTGCATCCTTCACGTCTCTGGCGAGCGCCTTTGACGCTAACTGCGCTTTGAGTGTTTGCACGTCTCCCTGTCTTGCGGCCAGCAGCGTCCGCTCCCCCTCGACCACCATGTCTGCTGCAAGCTGCACGACGACCACCGCCCCCCTCCTGACCCCTTCCTTCCTTCCTTCCTCCGTCACACTTGAGTACGACGGCTTACCGCGAGGACAACCTCGGCGTTTGCAAACCCTTCATCACATTTAGCATTCAATTTCTCTCTGGAGCCATTCAAGTCAGTCCACGATTAGAAGCGGTGGCAAATTACAAAGTGACCTGCTCTCTTGCGCGCGTCTTCCTGCAGGATGGGAGCGCACCTGTTGCGCACGATACTATTTGAATATCATTGATTCCTCCAGCCAGTTTGTTTTCCAACAACTAAGTCGTAGCATGTGCTTCAGAGAGTATTTTTCCTCTTCTGGCAGATGGCGACATGGGACTGAGAGCCTGGTAAATAATCCATCAGGGGGAGGATCGCTGAGCCTGTTATAGGTGGCTGCTTTCTGAAAATCGGCTCACAAGTTAAAGGGCCAGTGCGAACATTGTTGCGCTGAAAAGCCCTGCAAACTCAACTATATGCTCACAAACCAGCCTCGTGTTGTTACACCAAACTTTCGACTCGTTTGGAGAACAAACAATTTAAAAAAAATCATGTAACATTATATGCAATGTTGGGTAGATTGCTTTGGAAATGTAGTTGGTTACAATTACAAGTTACTCTGTTGAAATGTAATAGTAGTAGTGTACCGGTAACTGTTTTAATTACTTTCTCAAAGCAATGTAACTATAGTGGATCCCCGCAGTCTAGCGGTTCGTGACCCGCGGATGCAACTGTCCATGGATTTATGTATTTTTTTCCTTTTTTTTTTTTTTTCTATTTTTTTTTTTGGAGGGGGACAATCCCTGTTTACCTTTCCCGGTCGAGTTCAGATGCAATTTTAAGGTTTTGTTACTTACTTAGCACCCTCCTAACAGTTGACTATGTGGTACCGTATATTCCGTCCCGAAACCTACGTTAGCTGGTCTTTTGGTGATTCCAAGACCCAAAAATAAGTCTGCAGGCATTAGAGCATTCTCTATTCAGGCTCCAGTACTCTCGAATGCCCTACCCGCGGCTATAAGACCTGCTACTTCAGTAGAAAGGTTTAAATCCTAACCTAATAATAATGCATACCACCTTCAGTATATCGCGGGTTTCATGGCGCTCAACGACGATTTACAATTGAATACATTATTCTTTCACTCCACAATCACACCCTAGTGGTGGTAAGGTACATGTGTAACCACAGCTGCCCTGGGGCAGTCTGACAGAGGGCGTGGCTGCCATTCTGTGCCTACGGCCCCTCCGATCGCCACTAAACATCCAACCACCTTCATTCATAGCCAATGTGGGTTAAGTGTCTTGCACAACGACAACATTTGCTCGGCGGGGATGCGCACCAGCGACCCTCCGGTTGCAAGTATGCTTACCCTCTGCACCACACCAATTTAAGGCTGATTTTTGCACTTCGGCATTAGTTAAAATACAAGCAGGCCTGTTTTACTGCCGCTTCTCCTCTCTCCTCCCCCTTCGTCTCCTGCTCGGAGAAGGGTCTCGGTGACACTGCCCGAATTTGAGGCTGTTGCAGTTTGGATTCTGCACCGACCAACTGGGAAAACATCTGAGGTAGACCACTTCCCCAGAGGCTTTGTTGTGGAAGATTCTGCTCCACCCAACTGACTGGGCCAGGTCCTGAGGCAGAATTGTTTTCTTGAGGCATTTACCTGGGGCACTTCAACTCTTTAAATGGACTCTTATACCATCTTATTGAACATTGTACAACACCATACAATGTGATAAATGTTGCCCACTTGACATCCATTGCAGCCTGGTCATTATGAAAAGGGGATCCCGCCATCTGTGGTCCCTTCTCAAGGTTGCTTCCCTTCTCCCCAAATGGGGTTTTGAGTTTTTCCTTGGGCGAGGGGGGTGGGGGGGTATTGGTTCAGGGGATTTTGTCAATCTTTGTCAACTGTGGGCCTGTGAAGCCCTTTGAGATGCTGCAATTAAGGGCTATACAAATATACTTGACTTGATAGGAGTCATTTATTCGTGGATTTTCGCTATTTGCAACAGGCCCGGTCCCTATACCCCACAAATAGCTTTTCTGAATTTTGAATGAATGCATGGATGTTTCCTCTTAAAAAAAAAAGTGGATTAAAACCATAGCTCATTATTTTGGAATTAATCACGTTTGTTCTTTACACGGCGGCAGGGTGGTCGACTGGTTAGCACACAAATGTTTTTTTAAAAATTAAATAAAGATGAAACTGTTCAAAATCAATGTTTTTTTATGTGTGTTTAAAAGTGTAACTCTGAGTCTAACGTTTTCCTAATTTCAAACTAATAAATTGCACCGCAGGGTAGTGCTTCAAGTTCATATTTGGAAAAAATATGTAATGTTTGAGACAAGGCAGAGTGGGAGATGACTTGAGAAAGCCAATCACAAGCGTCGACTTTAGAAGGAAGTGATAAGGCAAAAATTAATTTTTTTCAAATGTAACTAAATTCGTAAGCGTGGAAATTTTCAATGCCAATTGTAATTTAGTGACACATTTTCTCCCATTAATGTAATGGATTACAATTACATAAATTTTGTAATCAAATTACTTAATCTAGTTGCATGTAATTATTTACTCCCAACACTGATTATATGTCTGTGGCAACAAGGTCACTATAGTGCACAGGAGATGGCCACCTAGTGGCTTACTGTTTCACTGGAATCTCATAATTCTGTACCGTACAATATTTCATAGAGACAGAGTGTGTGCATTCTTTTGACCCAAGCCTTACAATGCTATTTCCCCTTTAGATGACCAAACTAAGCATTTCAGGACCACATATGTTAAAACAAATGTAGCACTGCTGTAAGAGGTGCAAAACAATTATAATTATAAATAATAAATAGTGAACCTAGGTTCGTTCTCAATGTCCAAAAGAAACAATTCAAACATATTACACTCTACGTCATGCAACTCGTTATAAATCAGTGATTCCCAACCAAGGTGCCATGGTACACTAGTGTTCCCTGCAGCGGATAATTATTCAATTCCACTTAGTTTGTCAGAAAATTATTATTTATTATTTACAAATATATAACTTAGTCCCAGGCAGAACAATTAAATGCTCTTCCATTGGATGGCAGAAGGCACAATAAACCCGTTGCCATTCATACAACATAAGAAGTCTTGTCCTCCTGCAAGTATATTAGCTTTGTGCTCCACTACTGAACAGGCCCAGATTTCACACTGGTTAAGTAAATTTGTGAGTAAATTTAGACAAATTCATAATTAGTTGTCCACCACGCCACCCCTTGATGCATAATCATTTTGTTTATTACAGTCGTAGCAGTTTGGAGTACAGTTGTACTCCACCGCAAACTACTAAATGGCACCGCCAACCTGATAAACGCATAAAGGTATAGCTGTCTGATATATTGTCAATCCTGCAGTCTGAGTACAAAACTCACACCACAATGATAAACATAATGTTACATTAAAGCTTCTCTACAGGGAAGAGCGAGGCTATTATGGTTAGCATGTCTTCTTCACCCTCCTGAGGTTCCGGGTTCGAATCTCACCTCTAGCCTCAGCTATGATCGAGGTTCCAGTTGACCCGTGACCATAACGAGTGTTAATAACACAAAGGCAGAATTTAGATCACATAAAAGTGGCAATAATGTGTGTAGATTTGCAATACATTACATTTTCCATACTTTGATGCTGTATGGGATTTTAAAAAAGGCCTCTTAACTGTAATGTTATACAGTTTCCAAAGTATGGAAATTGTACAACATTTAAGTTAAGGGTAATACATGAATATGCAAATAACCTCTTTTACACGCAAGCAGTTAAACACACTAGTAGTTGTAGACTAGTGATCCCCCCAGATTGGCACGTGCTTGTACAATTTAGTATAATAAACCTTCATCATATGATCAACGGAATAAATATTGACTGAAGAAAACATACATATGTAGACTAAATTGGAAATTGTAAAGTACAAAAGTTTTGAATTGATTCTTTTGGACATTTAGATGCAACCTATGTCCAAAGATTGATGTCTTTTTGTGTACCTCGTGTAGCAGTGCATTTATTTTAACATATGTGGTCCAAAAATGCTTAGTTAGACCCCGTTGTGAGTACATAGAAACATTTGAACAATGCTGGCAGCCTGAACAGCTGCTCCGAGTTCATAAAGCCAATGTAATTCTTTGCATCACCAAGCGGTGGCAGGAAAGTTTAAAAGTCAGAAACATGCGTCATACTGTGTTCTTCCAATGAGAGGTTACCACCCGTGGGCATTGACTGGCTTCATTTTCTTTTTCTTTTTTATTACAATGATCAAACTACTTATCAATACTGTCTGTCCAAATATACAGTACATATATGTCAGCTACAAAATAGAAGCAAATGTAACTGTTTTGTACTGCTGGTTTATATAATGTCTACTTTTAAAATATCCGATGTAAAGGCTACGAAGTTTAAGTGCATTATTTAACTATCATTTTAGTTGACATATTTTGGTAACACGATAGATGTTCAATCAATCATCAGTTCACATCTGCCTCCTCGTGATGCGGGGTGGGGGGCGTGTAAACATGTGTTCGGGTGTGGTCGAAGTCGGGTTGGGGGGTTAATTATGTCGGACTCGTGCCCGACGCGTGCCTCGCCGCACCATCTGTCACACGGGCTCAACTGTCATTTACACCTTGCGCTGGGATTTGTGCGCGGGTGTGTGTGTGTGTGTGTGTGTCTTGACTAATTGCACAAGAAAATGGACAATAAGGACTCCCTGGGGGGATTCACAAGCACACGTCATCAGTGGTGCAGAGAGTTGCTGTTTACAGCTATTATCTTACACCGGAAATAGTATTCGTGGGTAGCCTACATATTTGTTGCTTCACATTGAAATTGTTGACGTCAAAAATGTATATTTGATATGTAGGGAAAATATCTTACACCAGAAATAGTACTCACACACTGCAATGTTGGTCTGCATTAATGGTAAAATAGTACTAGTGTGCGTCATTTATATTTCTTTCTTTCTTTCTTTCTCACTTTTTCGTTCTTTCTTTTTTCTTTCTTTCTTTCTTCTCGTTTTCTTTCTTTCATTCTTTCTTTCTATATGTATTTATTTATTTAAGGCTTTTATCCAACACTGGGAAAAGTACTGGACTGTGATTTTATATATATATATACATTTTGTTTTCAAACGTGGTGCGTCACTTCATGTCTGCCATACCTCGGATGTCACTATCTTGTTACTTAATATAGAGTATACCTTCTTGATCATTAAAAATGTAGGCTATACTCTATTTGGCCAATGTTTTCTTTTATGCCATTATCTTAAATGTATTGTTTTAGCGCACTATGTATGGCGATAAACACCTATGAATAATGGGATGTCAAAGAGTAGGCCATTTTTTTTTTTACATTTGATGATATTGTATTATAGCATGTATTATACTGCATATAGTTTACCATATCATATTATATTACATTACTGAGGTGCGGACAGAGCACCTAGAGCAGTGATGTCCAACCTTTATGGAGCCAAGGCACATATTTTACAATTGAAAAATCTCACGGCACACCAACAAACAAAAATGTTCCAAAAAGTGGCCACGTTAATTACTGTATGTACTGCCTGCCATCTAATAGAAGAGCATTTATTTGTTCTGTCTGTCACTTTGCCTCACTGGCATAAATAGAAGAATAAAGATACCTTATTTCTTGGAAATAATTTTTGGAGCAACGAAGTCAAATTTGGATATTTCCCACGGCCCACCTGAAGAGCGCTCACAGCACGGGTAATGCACCACTGACCAAGAGGAAGTGGTTTAATCAAGTTTCGAGTCCCCCCGCCCCCACTTCTTGAAGCAGGCAGCATCCAAACTGGGAAAGCCAACGGTTTTCCTGCCCGGCCTGGGAACGCCGGGATATGTCTTGCACGCGTCGGGCGCGCGACAGTTATTCAAATTGCACTTAATTATTCGAGGCGCGTATGCCCCCCCCCCCCCCCCCCCCCCCCCCATTTTCTTTTGTGCGCTCGCATCTGCTGCTGCATACGCGGGAACATTCAAACCGGGCCACCAGGCTGAAATTCGCTCCGCTTCTGCCATGCATGGGCCCACAATGTGCTCGAAGCACTTTGACCAGTGAGCAGCGTATACAGAGACCTCCTAAATTCGGTCGGTTGTCTTTCAAAATGGACCGTTTGAGTTGTGGCTATCTCTCACCAATCAAAGTGCACTGTAGTTCCGAGTTCAAATTTCAGTGTGGAATATGGCAGCCATGAGTGATGAATTAATATTTTGTGAGAGCGCTGTATATTCTGATGGTTATAATCATCTTGTCCGTCTGTAGCGTGCAGCTGCTTGGCGCGTGCCACGCTCTCCTCCATTGTTGCCCTTGCGTGCGTCCACCTGGGCGCGTGCACGACGAGCCCAGACGCACAATAGACATCCAGTCTGCCCTTTAATTAATATCAAGAGTTGTGCAAAGCATTGTGATTATTATTACTAGTCTTATCATACAACAAATAGCGTGAGTTATCACTGTTATACATGAGTTTACTGGAACTTAAAAAAAGAGACAGACCACATAAGATTTATTCAAAAAAAAGAAACAACACAATGACACGCAGAGAAAAAAAATATTTTATTCAATCCTGTTATCTTGCATCCCCATTCCCCTTGCCCACTTTGTCTAAATTCTCCTTCTTTATTTCTCCATCATATATGTTAAAAGTAAACCTTATTTGTATGGTTTTGCTCATGATTTATATATCAATTATAATCCTTTGAGTGACTTTGCTGTAATAATATAGTTTCTTGTGTGTTGAGGCAAGCAGAAGTCGATATTGCAACGCCTAATTTGTGCAGACATTTACGTACAGTATATCACGTGCTGATAGTATCTGATCCTTCAGCTTGATTCGAAAAATTCTTTAAAGGCATAAAGAGGATATAGATATATATTTTTTTCTCTGTGTGTGTGTAATCATATCACTGAAACGCACTCACTTTTCAGTGAAATTTGCCACACCACGCAATATCTTATCTTTCTTAAATATAAATGAAATCTTTTAAATACAGTACCGGGCAGTTCCGTCACAATCTTGAAGGGTCCCTTCTTGACGTCCCCACGCAGGCGTGACGTGTCATCACTCAGCAGCGAGCCAGCCATCCGTGATCTGCAGTGAGAATTGCCACGGTCAGACTTTCTCACACTCACGCGCACTCGCTGAGCACACGCGCACACACACACATTACAGTTGTCTTATTTCAATTCATTTTCGCATCGTGGATTTCCAATCATGGATTAAGTGTGTGTGTCTGTCAACAAATACAAACATCACGCCACGTGGCTGATGTTGAGCCTCAGGCTGCTGAATTCGTATTTTCTAAATGAACACGCGTGACTTTCATTCGAATTGAAATGAGTTATCATTAAAAGGTCTATATCTCACTCAACACGCTATAATATCTATGCAATTTTAACGACTATGCATATATATAGTGTACAATAGCCAAATCTGTATAAAAGGTCTAAAAGCAACTTACCTCGTGCAGCGTGGCCGCACAGCAGAGCGTTTCCATGCATGCCAGTCGTCACATGTTGAAGGCTGCACTCGTATTGAGCGCCCTTTTGCCCCCTCCAAGATTCTGGTGTTCACGCTGGGGGCGGACACCTCCACGGAGGCCACGCCCTCTCACGACTCTGCTCAAATCACAGCCCGGGGGACTCTGCAATTCCACGATGCAACGATAGAAAAAATACTATGCGCTATAGTTTAAGATTTATTTTAAAATGTGAATTTGCTCCTGCACTGGCTCGAGGTCAGATCATAGTAAATACTTTGAAATCGTATGACTGAGCTTCACTCTAAATTACTATTTTAAGGCCGATGTTACATTTGAAATCATTTTTGTCCGTATTATATGAGCGAATACAATGTGTTAAAAATCTGCTTTTCCAAAGACAATATGATTAGTTTTTCAACGTATTAATGTAGCAATATGGTCTTGGAGTTTTCAGTGGTGTCCGGCACTGCATCAGACTGACAGCAATATTTTGCCTCTCATGTAGCTAAATAGGTAAGACATTTTATAAATATCTCAGGGATGCAGTACAGGTGAACACCACTGCAAAGCACTGCACCATTAGTAAACATTCTTGCATTAACACTCGGTTGTGCACGTGTACCTAAAGTTGTGGCCAGTAGGTTTACATTAGCTAGGTCTTGGTGGATTTACTGTAAGTTTTTTTTTTTAAATTATAGTAGAATACCTGACCTGTATATTTCATGCACTTGTTAATGTCCCACCGGGCAGCTCTTAATCTCCACCGTATAACTTAGTGGTAGGAAAAAATCTGCCGCCTTTTGTTTGCATGGCTCGTGCTGTCCTCGTGCTCCTCATAGTGCTGCATAATGGAGGGGAAGCCAATATTCACCCACCTCTCAAAAAACAAACAAAAAAACATGTCCAATTACAATTTTTGTAACGAAACAAACGAAAAGCAAGCGTATTTGTGCTTTCAAGTTGCAGACTGGCTCCTCTCCTTCTTTACTTGCGTCAACTTCTCACACCACCACCAGATGTTAGTTGCGTCACGCAGCTTGGCTTTTGGCTTGGCGAGCCATCTTTTGAGAGATTCAAAATCCTGTCTGGACCCTCCCTCGATCCCACTAATGCCTAACTATACCATGAATGTGTTTCCGTGACCACCACGCAACCCACGCCACCCGTGATGCTTCTCATTGTGTCTGCAGGGCATCTCCACCCGCTCTCGACGGTCACGCAATTTGCTGCATGGTTCAACATTAATTCTGTGCAGACATTAATCTGCTCTTCTCGCTCTTAAACATTTCTTTGACTTGTTTGAATCAATTTTGCGCAGATAAGCAGTATTTTTTTAAAAGTATTATTATAATGAAATTGAGGCATTCAGTGCACGCAGATTTCAGCCTTCGTCGACTGCAAACCACTGACTCGTTGAAGCGAATATAGCTTATAAAGTTTAATGAGAGCCAAAAATTATTATAGTTCCCAACCAAATTACAACCTGACGCCTGAGGGTATTTTCTAGAGTATTTTACATTTAAACGTCTATATACAAACGAGTTCGAATAAAACCTACATATTTCATTTTTCATTTTGTGCTTACTGTAAGTCGTTGGATTTGTTTTGGAAAGCTGACTAAACAGCGATTTTTTTTGTGTGGACTCTCATACATTTGCAAGCCCATTCTTTTATGAAATTGGTTTTTTATTGCATACAAAAAAACAATGCCCCCTGAAAAAAAGACAAAAAGAAATAACCCATGCATGATTAAAAAAGGACAAATAACACTCAGCTTCAGCACAATATTTGGCAGATTTTTAACTTTGTTTATTCATAACCTCTTTTCATGTTCAGGGGAAGTTGTCGTACAAAGCAGCCATTGTTTTGCACCATTATGCGTGCCCTGCATGCAGGATGCAGACTGGGACGTCTGTGGTCCACCTTGTGCATGCATGACGCAAAAGTTGTGCAGCAGATGTTTAGTGCAAATGGCGTTGCTTTAGGCTTGGGAAGCTCTTTGGTACAATTTGATAGGGTCTCTGCAGCATTACAAGGAAAGATGGAATAACAATTAACAGCATCGGAGTCCTTGATGTAAATTAATGTAATGTATTTTAAGTGCTTTGTTGTAATCTGTTCATTATGTCGGTGAGCTCATAAGATGTGGTTCTTATTTCTGTATTGTAGTTAAAACGTTTCCATTTCAATTTTCTTTAGTATAAGCAGTGACATCGACAAGTCTGACAAGTCAATATATGTTATTGGATATCTATCCACACATACATATGTACATATATACACATGCAGTGGGGCAAAAAAGTATTTAGTCAGCCACCAATTGTGCAAGTTCACCACTTAAAAAGATGAGAGAGGCCTGTAATTTTCATCATAGGTATACCTCACCTATGAGAGACAAAATGAGGGGAAAAATCCAGAAAATCACATTGTCTGATTTTTAAAGAATTTATTAGCAAATTATGGTGGAAAATAAGTATTTGGTCAGTAACAAAAGTTCATATCAATACTTGGTTATATACCCTTTGTTGGCATTACAGGTCAAACGTTTTCTGTCAGTCTTCACAAGGTTTTCACACACTGTTGCTTGTATTTTGGCCCATTCAGATCTCCTCTAGAGCAGTGATGTTTTGGGGCTGTCGCTGGGCCACACAGACTTAAGTACTGTACTGGCTTAAGCAGGGGGACACGTCGGGCACTGCAGGATTTGAGGAGAATTAAACGTCAAATGTGTTGAAAATACTTTTTGCATGCCTGAAACATCTGCTGTACGTGTAGACTCACAGCGAGCATCCAACATCATTCTGGCCTCTATTGTACAACCCCAATTCCAATGAAGTTGGGACGTTGTGTTAAACATACATAAAAACAGAATACAATGATTTTAAAATCATGTTCGACCTATATTTAATTGAATACACTACAAAGACAAGATATTTAACGTTCAAACTGATAAACTTGATTGTTTTTAGCAAATAATCATTAACTTTGAATTTTATGGCTGCAACACGTTCCAAAACAGCTGGGCCAGGGTCATGTTTACCACTGTGTTACATCACCTTTGCTTTTAACAACATTCAATAAACATTTGGGAACCGGGGACACTAATTGTTGCAGCTTTGTAGGTGGAATTCTTTCCCATTCTTGCTTGATGTACAGCTTCAGCTGTTCAACAGTCCTCGGTCTCCGTTGTCGTATTTTACGCTTCATAGTGCGCCACACAGTTTCAATGGGAGACAGGTCTGGACTGCAGGCAGGCCAGTCTCGTACCCGCACTCTTTTACTACGAAGCCACGCTGTTGTAACACGTGCAGAATGTAGTTTGGCATTGTCTTGCTGAAATAAGCAGGGGCGTCCATGACAAAGACGTTGCTTGACTGGCAGCATATGTTTCTCCAAAACCTGTATTTACCTTTCAGCATGACTGGTGCCTTCACGGATGTGTAAGTGACCAATGCCATTGGCACTAACACAGCCCCATACCATCACAGATGCTGGCTTTTGAACATTGCGTCCATAACAGTCTGGATAGTTCTTTTCCTCTTTGGCTCGGAGGACACGACGTCCAATGAGGAAAACCATTATTGTAACACAATAATCAACAAGTATACTACATATATGTATGTATGTACTATACAGTATAATGCTATGTAATGCTACTACTTAAGTTAGGCTTACTATTGTACTTTATACCTGTTGGTCAATGCCATATTTCATTTCGAAACCACTTCCATTTCAACTCATATAAATACACGCCCACATAAACATGTCAAATGTTTGCACACATAGACTTCAAACACACTCGCATAAACATGTCAAATCTATTCATAAACTATACTCAAATCCTTTCACATTTCCATCGCATACATACTTGTGGAAAATAAAAATCTTGGGAGATTTATTTTAAGATAGATAGATACATTTTGACAAATAACATAACTATAGATAAACACATAAACACAACTATAGATAAACATAGCTAGATAGATTATAGATACCTTTTGACAAATACTTATAGACTTATAACTATAGATAAACACATATAGATAAATAGATACATTTAGACAACTACAGATCGAGACAAATATAGATCTACACAGATAGATAGATTATAGATCGATAGATACATTTTGACAAATAGTTATAGACTTATAACTATAGATAAATAGATTTGGACAAATAGTTAGCCTTGTAACAATAGATACATTTAGACAACTACAGATCGAGACAAATCTAGATCTACACAGATAGATAGATAGATAGATAGATATATTATAGATCGATAGATACATTTTGACAAGTAGTTATAGACTGATAACTATAGATAAACACAGATAGATAGATAGATCGATCTAGCTATCTATCTTAAAATAAATCTCCCAAGATTGTTTTTTTTCCCACAAGTATATATGCGAGCATTTGAGATGGAAACGTGAAAGGATTTGAGTATATTTTATGAATGGATTTGAATTACGTCGAACAATAGGATTGCGTATTGTGATCGGCGCATCGTCTCCCGTGCTCGCCGCTGTCAACATTCTTGGTCAACATTTATTCACGCACACGAACCAATGTTTACCGAAGCTTTAGAGCATGATTTGACAGAACGCTGGCATGTTTACATACAACCATTAGTGCTAGCACGAGCTTCCTAGGCTACATAACGTTTTGTTGCCTGCTTGCGAGCCGTATCGTATTAAACGTACGTGACCATACCTCAAGCAGTCCTTGAATGAAAGTCCTCTCCCGAGCACTGGTGATGACCACCACACGTGGTTTCCTCATTTTGTTCTTTTTTCACCTGATCCAGACATAAGGTACAGTACATTTCTAGTGGCTCTTGTTAGCTTGTCGTAATGTTGTGACCAGTTGGCATATTTTAAGTAACTTGTCAACTGTTTTGTGGCGCATCATCAACAGTTACTATATCTTCATAATGGAGGCACGACAATACTCTCTCTCCATGTGCAAAGTCCTCATTTTGTTTTTATTTAATGTAAGTGTGAGTTATTTGTGGATAACACAGTTGCGTTGGGGATGAAACCATATCAAATAGTTAAATGACGGGATCTGTTTATTATGCTATTTTATAAGAATATAGATGTCTATTTTCCTGTAACCAGGCACCATGGTGAGAGGGCGAGTCCAGAGATGATGGTGGTGGTGGTGTCTAGTGCGTCTGCCTCAAAACCAAAATTGAGGGTTAAAATCTTGACTCTGACCTTTCGATGTTTCGACCAGTAGCCTGTGCTGCTGAAAGTCAGCTGGGATAGGCTCCAGATCACACGTGACCCTGAACAGGAAAAGTGGGAGAAAACTGATGCATGGATGGATGGATGCATATTGATATGGCAAGAGAATGATCGGTTCAATAGTGAGATTAAGGTTTTGACTGATGTTGAATTTGACTGTTGAAGTCAGTTAATTTTCCATCCTTGCGGGGAGCTGACTTCAGGTAATAGGCAAACTATACGCCCTGGACTGGCTGCCAGTCAATCACAGGGCACATAAGTACAGGACGTACTGCAGCTATCTTTTGCTTTGGTTTACTCTGCTGTCTGCAGCAGGTCTGGATTGCAAATAAGAATTTGTTCTCATTTACTTTACATAAGTAAGTTATTTATTGTTCTACATTTAATTTCCCTGGAATAAACCTATAGCACAACGTTGAAAGATTCAAAATGTGTACCCCGCCATTGGGCCATTATAAAACAATGCGCTTATATTTCGGCTACCTTATTTAGCTGTGTAGTTGTACAAACTACAATGGTAAATGAATAATTGTGTGATAGTGCCACTCAAACTGAACATTGTCTTTGCAAGAGTCGACCTTTAGACTCTTGCAGCTCTTTTATTGGATCTCATTAGACTGGTCAGTGTATATTCTTGCAGTTGGCTGAGAAATACTGATTATCAATATACACATTGATTAGTTGGAAGTAAAGAAAAGAAAATGGCATTAAACATGAAAAGATGGTTTGCTTTTTCTAGTAATGACATTTTTGAGGTTTACATATCCATAATCTTTATTATACATTTATATTAAATAGAAATAGATGATGCCATTGCTGACATAGCATTTGGCTATGGATGACATGCTTTTTTTGTTTTGTTTTTTTATGAATCTTTTTGAGGCATATAGGCTTTGGAAGCCTCCATGCAGCCATGATGGAAATAGAATGGCTCAGACGTTTCCCATTCTTTCTTTTGTTTCACGCCTCAATTCATTATCACGAGGGGCTCCAGATGGAGCCTGCAGGGCCCTGGCTCGTGTCAGTCTCAAGCCACTCATAAGACCAAAACACTCACATGTTCTCAAGATCAACAGGTTGCATAGACAAACATACAGTATACACTGTACTGATTAGCCTTTTTTGATCGCAGAAATCTTATTTTCAAACGATGTATTAATATTTTAGACCTCTCCTATGCATATTGGGATCATTTTAAATGCTTAAAAAGTCATATGATTAATTTCTGTGAATACTGTTTTGCCATTTGCTGTGGAATAAACCTACAATAACTACTCTTTGGTTTAAAAAATATATTTAAAGATACCGGCAACAATCCCCTCCCCGGAAGCCCTTTCATAAATCAACTTCTTAGCATGTCGTTCAACAAAAGATCACTGTGGTCTCGGCTTGCACAGATGGATACCCACGCGGAAACTGGGACAAAAAAAGCCCTAACCGAAGCCCCTCTCCTTTTTTTTTTTTTTTTTTTTTTTTGTTAATGTTGCTCCACCGAAAGGGACCCGTTCCCATGCAGAGAGGACATGGCAGTTATTTGGGGCCCCACGGGACGGGACGCGTGCAAAACGGTGCTGTTCATGCCAATGCGGCCAAGACAGCTTGCAGCCGAGCTACGGCGCGATGTGTCCTCTCCGAGCTTAATATTTCTAATGTATGATTGTCGGGCTTTTGCAAGATCATCACGCTTAAACGTGATGCGTAAAATCAACGACTGGTGCGTAAGTGAAATGTAGAAAATGACGTCTGATGTCGTTTCAGCTTTAGTTACTTCTTGACGCACTTCGTGCAGCATACACTTATTTTATATAGCGTGAAAAATTTGGGATATTGTCGTGCGTAAATGTGTGCTCACAATAGTCTAAATGCATAAGATTATATACATTTTAAGCGACATTCAGCTTCACGTAATGTATGTTTTTGTTTTCATATTTTGTCGTCACATCTTATAGTTGTCCTTTTTATTGTGCAGGGCATTCAGGAAAAAACGTATAGTTGATCTGAATTGTGTGCGTAAACTCGTGCCACGATGATACCATTCATCAGGCTGTTAGGTTTGTTGCAACATTTAGTCATGCCTTCTTAAAGCATGTCTAATAATATTACCCTTAAGGTTCGAAGGACTAGAGCCACATAGTAGAGACGTCCTGCGGGGTGGGGGCTTTGCCGGAGGAGGGAACGCAGGGGGCGGTGGCTGATTGGAACAGTTGCAAGGTCCCATCTGTTGCGTGGTTTTGGCGCGTGCCAAGCGCGTGAGTCCCACTGGCAGCACACTGCACTGTTTGCTGTGATGATAATACATGTACATCTAACCCCAATAAAAACAGACTATAATGATTTGCGAATTATGTTCGAACTATATTTAATTGAATACACTACAAAGACAAGACATTTAATGTTCAAACTGATAAACTTGGTTGTTTTTAGCAAATAATTATTAACTGAGAATTTCATGGCTGCAACACGTTCCAAAAAAGCTGGGACAGGTGGCAAAAAAGACTGAGAACGTTGAGGAATGCTCATCAAACACCTGTTTGGAACATCCCACAGGTGAACAGGCTAATTGGGAACAGGTGGGTGCCGTGATTGGGTATAAAAGGAGCTTCCCTGAATTGCTCAGTCATTCACAAGCAAAGATGGGGCGAGGTTCACCTCTTTGTGAACAAGTACGTGAGAAAATAGTCGAACAGTTTAAGGACAATGTTCCTCAACGTACAATTGCAAGGAATTTAGGGATTTCATCATCTACGGTCCATAATATCATCAAAAGGTTCAAAGAATCTGGAGAAATCACTGAATGTGAGCGGCAAGTCCGAAAAACAACATTGAATGCCCGTGACCTTCGATCCCTCAGGCGGCACTGCATCTAAAACCAACATCGATGTGTAAAGGATATCACCACATGACCTCAGGAATACTTCAGAAAACCAATGTCAGTAAATACAGTTCGGCGCTACATCCGTAAGTGCAACTTGAAACTCTACTATGCAAAGCAAAAGCCATTTATCAACAACACCCAGAAACCCCACCGGCTTCTCTGGGCTCGAGCTCATCTAAGATGGACTGATGCAAAGTGGAAAAGTGTTCTGTGGTCCGACGAGTCCACATTTCAAATTGTTTTTGGAAAGTGTAGAGGTCGTGTCCTCCGGGCCAAAGAGGAAAAGAACCATCCGGACTGTTATGGACGCAAATCTCAAAAGCCAGCATCTGTGATGGTATGGGGCTGTGTTAGTGCTAATGGCATGGGTAACTTATACATCTGTGAAGGCACCATTAATTCTGAAAGGTACATACAGGTTTTGGAGAAACATATGCTGCCATCCAAGCAATGTCTTCTTCATGGACGCCCCTGCTTATTTCAGAAAGACAATGCCAAACCAATTCTAAACGTGTTACAAGTGCGTGGCTTCGTAGTAAAAGAGTACGGGTACTAGATTGGCCTGCCTGCAGTCCAGACCTGTATCCCATTGAAAATGTGTGGCGCATTATGAAGTGTAAAATACGACAACGGAGACCCCGGACTGTTGAACAGCTGAAGCTGTACATCAAGCAAGAATGGGAAAGAATTCCACCTACAAAGCTTCAACAATTAGTGTCCTCAGTTCCCAAACATTTATTGAATGTTGTTAAAAGAAAAGGTGATGTAACACAGTGGTAAACATGACCCTGTCCCAGTTGTTTTGGAGCGTGTTGCAGCCATAAAATTCTAAGTTCATGATTATTTGCTAAAAACAATAACGTTTATCAGTTTGAACATTAAATATCTTGTGTTTGTAGTGTATTCAATTAAATATAGGGTGAACATGATTTGCAAATCATTGTATTCTGTTTTTATTTCTCTTTTAACACAATGTCCCAACTTCATTGGAATTGGGGTTGTACAATCATTCACGGTTTATATTACAATGATTAGATTTAATATACATACAGCTACAGTCAAAGGTGGAAAAAGTACTCACGCTCTGTATACTTAAAGTTCAGAAAGTAAATGTTAAAAAGTATACATTCTTTGACATGTACTTATAATTACAAACATATGAAGTAAAAAGCTAAGCGTTGGCTCGACTTTTATACTTTTAAAGCAGTGTCTTTCCGTAGTGTTGCTAGACTGTGACTTATATCTCTCAATTTACGTCTTTTTAAACATTTTATTATGATTATTTTGTACAGTGTGTCAAATGTAGGGAGTAAAAGGTCGTCAAAAATACACAAGTAAAAATCTTAAAGTACAGTAACGAATACCTACTCCATTCCCACCACTGTTTACCTATATTTTAGGGTTATGCAAATAAGGGCATATAGCCCTCCCACCCCCCACCGCAGTCATGAATCTGTGCGTGTTTGTGTGTGTGTGACACGGCGTCACTATGATGTCCACGTCACTATAAGCAGCAGCATCCATGCAGGTAAACATTGTGTTGTTGGCATTGGCAACGAGCTTCTGTGCAGGTTTCCAAGCAGATGCTCGATGGCGTGGCGTGGGTTTTTTGCATTTTAGGAAAGTCCTGCCATCTTAAAAAACAAACATCAAATGTGTGCGCGCGCGTGTGTTGTTGTGGCAGTAGACCAATGGAGCATAACAAAGAATATTTAAATTTTGTGAAGCCTTATGAAATTGTAATATGCATTTGCAATGTATGTATAGCAGAAGAACAATAAACAAGTTTGTGTGAAATTGCTCATTACCAGAGAGCATGCATTGGCCACACAGGCAAATGAAAATAGGGGCAATCTTCGGCACCACAAATGTATTTTCTTGTCCAGTCGACTGCAGTTTTGTTATTTTGAATCAAATCAGCCATGTGCAGCGACTCCCCGGACGATCTCGACATACCAGCGCTCGACTGCATGTAGGACTCGCCACGGACAGATGGTCCAGAGAGGAGCGCATGTCATGAATTCATTTCCCAAATGGCTTGAACCCTCAGTCCCCACCTCCCGAATCCAACCCCGCAGCGGCTTGTGTCCCCGCCCCTGTGACGCGACGGGGCCACATAAATAGGAGAGCGCACAGCTCTGCAGCGCACATCAGCTCCGAATTCGAACACCTCTCACAAGCACAAGCCCCCCAGCACCCCCCACAAAATATGAGTCCTAGCGTTACTTCCGAGGCCAGCCAGCCTCTCGCTGTCAGGTCCACTGTGGCCCAGAGGAAGCAAGCCCACGAGCTTAGAAAGGTAAGAACAAGAAAAACATTTCGCTCGTGTTCCCACGTCCTTTGTTTTTTTGTAGCTTGACTTGTGCAAACAGTGCAATTGAGGAACACGTTTCCATCATCGCTTCTTCCAGACTCTCAAGCCGCTGTTGGAGAAGAGAAGGCGTGCTCGTATTAACGACAGCCTGAGCCATTTGAAGAGTCTCATTCTGCCCCTGGTTGGCAAAGATAACGCGCGCTACTCCAAGCTGGAGAAAGCCGACATTCTGGAAATGACTGTCCGCTTCCTCAGGGACCTTCCATCCTCTCCCACAAAAGGTGAGCGATGAACTGCATCTGGAATAGTAGGCTGATAGTTATAGTTTGCGTGACTTGCGCTCAGCCCTTGTATCTTATCTTGTATGATTGTATTTCCCCCCCGATCCAGATCCCACAGAAAGTTACAGAGAAGGCTACAAAGCGTGCCTCCAGCGGGTCTCGGCTCTGCTTCCTCAAACCAGCCTCGACCAGGGCGCGTGTAAGCGGGTCAGTGATTTTGTGCAGCGCTCCATGTCCGCCGCAGTCACCCCGTCTTGCCTCAACTGTTGCGCGCAAACCTCCAGAGCCTTTCCGCACATCCAGCAGAGGCTCCTTAGCCTCAAGTCCGCCTTCAGCTCCAGGGGCGACAGCCAGCCTCAGTCTCAGCCGGTGGCCCCGGGCCCCTGTGCAGCGCAACAGGTCCCGCCTACTGTCAGCGCTGACATGTGGAGGCCCTGGTAGACGGACACTTATTTGATGTCTTATTTATTTATTTATTTAAAGTGATGATCCACTTTACACACGCATTGAATAGGAGGGATTTTGGGAGTTGCTGTATAATTAATGTAATTCAGCAATTGCTTCATTTTGCCTAGAAATTGAGCACAGATCCCAAAGAAGCAGTATAGTCTATTGCGTTTTATTATTGCAATCCTCTTTGGGGTTTCAAAGGCACGGGTTGTTGACAACACTTTTGTAAAACCCCAAGGGTTACTCAGTTTGAGGTTTGCACGATGGACTTAAAAGTATTTTGGTCTGTGCAAAAGAATAGTCTGTAAACACTGTGTGTTAAATAAATATGACGAAAGCAACGCAAATGTGATGTATGAGATGTTATATCACTGGGTGGGGGGACTCAATAAATGTTCATTCAAAACAAATCATGTTTTGTGGAATTTGTGTTTTATGATGTCATTAAGAGCAGGTAATGAGGTATGTGGTGGGGTTGGGAAAAGGCGGCAAATGCATAAAGCCACAGGTCATCCTGCATGAGCCCATTGATGCTGAGAGCAGCTGCTCTATTGTTCGCTACATGAGGCGCCTCGCGGCTTGCCGCCAAATCGGTGGGAAGAATGCTGAGATCACTGCATGGCTGGGCGAGCACAGCCCCAAAACACTTGTCATAAAGTGCCACTTTAAATGCTTGTGATATTTCTATGTCAAAGTGTTTACACACTCAAATGAAAACAACAACAAATAATATTACTAATACTAATACTATTTTGTTAATATTGTTAATATTATATTAAGCTGTCAGCTATGGAACAACTGTAATTACACCACCCCCGTTTTAAAACAATAATTTGGCTACAATTTGACAAATGTGCAAAAACTAAGTCTTTTTAGACAGACAACATTATTAATCCTTATGCAGTTGCACGAAAGTATAGTCTAGACTAGTAATTACTAGGACTTCTGCATAAATTGGTCATACAGTACAACGTGATCTGATCTTCATCTAAGTCACGAAATTAAAATAAAACACCAGTCTACTTGAAAAAAATTCCACACAAACAATGCTATACGGTATCTCCATGTTGTCTGTATTGGGCACACCAAGTGAACATTCAGAGGACAGAGTGGAAAATGTACTGTAGATGTGAATTCCTTGACTAAGTTGACTTCTTCAAGAGCTAATAAATGGGACGAGACTGGAGGTGCTGCTTATAGCTGCCCTACTGTATAAAAAAAAACATTAACCACTTTGGAATTTTCTAATCTCAATTACATTTTACCAATATGAACCATGTCTTGCAAGAAGAGCTCTCAGAATTCCTGCAATTAAGAATTGTTCACTTCCATGAAGCTAGACAGAGTCACAAAAGTATTTCTAAAAGCCTTAATACTCATCAGTCCGTGGTAAGACATACAATATATGTCCATAAATGGAGAGCCTTTCCTAGGAGTGGCTTTCCTATAAAAGTGACTGCGAGAGCACAGTGCAGAAAGCTCAGTGAGGTGCAAAAAATCCAAGTGTTGGCTCAAGGGTTACAGAAATTTCTGGCACAAGCTAACATCTTTGTTGACAAATAAGGAAAACATTACACAATATTGGATGTCATTGGAGTACACCGAGGAAGCCACTACTTTATATACTTTTTTTGAAGCGACACTTGCTTTCCAAGAACCACTTTTACAAGTTTGAAGTTTGCAAAAGAGGACATTGATGTTCCACAGCGCTACTGGCAAACTATTGTGTGGACAGATGAAACCACAGTTGAGTTGTTTGGAAGTAACACATAATGCTGTCTGTGGAGAAAAAAAGTCACACCACACCACCACCAAACTTATCCCAGCTGTGTGGGAGGAGCGTCATGGTTGGGAACTGGTTTGCTACCTGCGGGCCTACATACATTGCGATCATTTACGGAAAAATGATTTCCCTAGTTTATCGCCTCCAGCACGCCCGCGACCCTTGTGAGGAGAAGCGGCTCAGAAAATGGATGGATGGATGGAACTTAAGACCGTCTGTCTACAAATTGAAGCTTAACAGAAGATGGGTGATGCAGCGGCGGCACGGTGGCCGACTGGTTAGAGCGTCAGCCTCACAGTTCTGAGGACCCGGGTTCAATCCCCGGCCCCGCCTGTGTGGAGTTTGCATGTTCTCCCCGTGCCTGCGTGGGTTTTCTCCGGGCACTCCGGTTTCCTCCCACATCCCAAAAACATGCATTAATTGGAGACTCTAAATTGCCCGTAGGCATGACTGTGAGTGCGAATGGTTGTTTGTTTCGATGTGCCCTGCGATTGGCTGGCAACCAGTTCAGGGTGTACCCCGCCTCCTGCCCGATGACAGCTGGGATAGGCTCCAGCACGCCCGCGACCCTAGTGAGGAGAAGCGGCTCGGAAAATGGATGGATGGATGGGTGATGCAGCAGAACAACAACCCAAAGCACAGAAGTACCAACCCCAATTCCAATCAAGTTGTGATGTTGTGCAAAATGTAAATAAAAAACAGAATACAGTACAATGATTTGCAAATACTTTTCAAACTATGTTTAATTGTGTACAAGACAAGATATTTAATGTTCAAACATTTGTTGTTTTTTGCAAATATTGTCTCGTTTTGAATTTCATCCCTGCAACACATTCCAAAAAACTGGGACAGGGGCAACAAAAGACTGGGAAAGTTGATGAATGCGCAACACCTGCTTGGAACATTCCACAGGTGAACAGGTTAATTGGAAACAGGTGTTATGATTGGCTATAAAAGGAGCATCCCCGAAAGGCTCAGTTGTTCACAAGCAAGCATGGGATGAGGTTGACCACTTTGTGAACAACTGCGTGAGAAAATAGACAAAGAGTTTAAGAACATTGTTCCTCAAAGTACAATTGCAAGGAATTTAGGGATTTCATCATCCATGATCCATAACATCATCAAAAGATTCAGCAAATCCGGAGAAATCTGCACTTAAGCAGCAAGGCTGAAAACCAACACTTAATGCCCGTTACCTTCGATCCCTCAGGTGGCACTGCATTAAAAAGCGGCATCACTGTGTAAATGATGAGCTCAGGAACACGTCACAAAAACATTGTCAGTTATCACAGTTCGTCGCTACAGCTCCAAAAGCAAGTTAAAACTCTACCATGCAAAGTGAATGCCAGATATCAACAATTTCCAGAAAGGCTGCTGGCTTCTCTGGGCTCGAGCTCATCTGAGATGGACTAACGCAAAGTGAAAAAGTGTGCTGTGGTATAAAGAGTCCGCATTTCAAATTGTTTTGGGAAATCATCAGTGTTGTATTCTCTGGGCCAAAGAGGCCAAGGACCAGCGCAAATTTCAAAAGCCAGCATCTGTGATGGTACAGGGGTGTGTTAGTGTCCATGGCATGGCTAACTTGCACATCTGTAAAGGCACCATTGATGCTGAAATGTATATACAGGTTTTGGATCAGCACATGGTGCCTTCCAAGCAACATCTTTTTCAGGGACGTCCCTGTCTATTTCAGCAAGACAATACCTAGCCACATTATACACGTTATGTTACAACAGTGTAGCTTTGTAGTAAAAATTTTGAGTACTAGACTGGTCAGCCAGCAGTCCAGACTTGTCTGCCATTGAAAATGCATGGCGCAATCTGAAGCGCAAACTATGACAAAGGAGACCCCAGAGAATTGAACAACTGAAGTTGTACATCATGCAAGAATGGGAAAGAATCCCATCAACAAAGCTTGAACAATGTGTCGTCAGTTCCCAAACGCTTAACGAGTGCTCTTAAAAGGAAAGATGATGTAACACAGTGGTAAACATGCCCTTGTCCCATTCTGCACGCATTAAATTCAACATGAGAGAATTTTTGCAAAAAAAAAAACAATAAAAGTTTATCGGTTTGAACATTAAATACAGTATCTTGTCTTTATAGTGTATTCAATTGAATATACAGTAGGTTGAAGAATGATTTGCAAATCATTGTATTCTGGTTTTATTTACATTTTACACAATGTCCCAACTTCATTAGAATTGGAGTTTGTACAAAATCCAAATTGGCAATCTAGTTGCTACTATTGGCCAGATCATTTGCTACGGCACACTAGAATCAATGTAATACTCTGCATCAACGTTTCAAGCTTGAAGTGGACGAAACACTAATCACATGTTTTTGGCATCTCATCTTCCAATCAGCCAATTTGCAGAAGACTTTCAAATTGTTTGTCTGATGCCGTCACTGGGCTGTAATGCTCTGTGGAGAAGAAATATGTCCGGCCAACAAGATGGCACAGTCTTCATACATCTGTGCAGGTCCATCCATCCATCTATTTCCGCTGATCCAAGGTTAGGTCATGGGGGTAGCTGCTTTAGCAGGGAAGCCCAGACTTCCCTTTGCCCAGCCATTTCGTCCAGCTCTTCTAGGGGGATCCTGAGGAATTCCCAAGCCAACCGAGAGACATAGTCTCTCCAGCGTGTCCCGGGTCATCCCCGGGGTCATCTTCCCAGTGGGACGCGCCCAGAACACTTCACCAGAGATGCTCGAGCCTCCTCATCTGGCTTCTCTTGATGTGGATGAGAAACCTCGCTACTCTGAGCCCCTCCTGGATGACTGAACCCAATCTCTAAGAGAGACCCAGGACACCCTGCGGAGGAAACTCATTTTAGGCGCTTGTATCTACAATCTTGCTTTTTCGGCCATGACTCACAGCTTGTGACAATAGGCGAGGGTAGGAACGTAGATAGATTGGTAAATCGAGAGCTTTGTCTTTCAGCTCAGCTCCCTCTTTACTACGACAGACGGATACAGAGTCCGCATCACTGCAGATGCTACACCGATCCGTCTGTCGATCTCCCGCTCCATTCTTCTCTCACTCGTGAACAAGACCCAAAGATACTTGAACTTCTCCACTCGGGGCAGGATCTCATTCCCAACCTGGAGAGGGCACTCCACCCTTTTCCGACTAAGGACCAAGGTCTCAGATTTGGAGGTACTGATTTTCATTCCAACCGCGTCATACTCGGCAGCGAACCGCTCCAGTGAGAGTTGTAGACTGCAGGTCCAAGAGTACAAAAACAAGATGGTGGTGGATGAAAATAGCAGTGAGTTTTGCTATGGCTATTCTTTTCCCTGCTAGTCTTAAAATATTCACCAGTAGGACCAAGGCCCTGGCGATGAGGAATGACGACATATGTTATATCTATGAATATGCCGGCAACAACTGTATGATAACGAGAACTTTATTCAAGTCACAACATGCACCAATATCACGACACTTGTGTCGCTTTACAACATTGTGCCATGTACTATAAGCGTGTGGAAAAATGAGACTGGTAGCGTGGTCACTTGCAAAATATGCTGTCCTCAAATACAATAAAAGCACCAAATTGAAACTTGAACTTGAAAATTTTTGGGAGCATCGCTACAATGTCTTGTCTTACAACACACGATGCTATGGAACACATGATTAGATAAAAGTGGAGGGCTCCCACTAATTACAATAACTATAAATGTTTCTATGACGCTGCATCAAAAGAAGTCCTTATGTGAAAGCGGTCCAAATGCAAAAAAGGTTGCTGGCCACTGTATTGTGCTGAAAAATATCAATGAACACATCGATTAATTGACTGTGACTTTCATCACATTATATATGGCCCATCAAAAAAAAATCTTTAGTCATTGAACACCTACTGTACACACAAATGTGATCATCACCAAATGTCCTTATTTTTCAATCCTTGTGGATTTTTCTGAATAATTAAAGAAGTATGTGTTGTTTAACTGGTGCTATAAATGGCACCGGGTCTTTTTCATTCTGGTCTGCAATTACAATACATTCACATTTTTTTTATTTTTTATTCAACCTGTCATTCAAACTAGGCTGTAACTTACATGCATTTACATGCAACGCTTTTTTCAGGTACATGAAAATATTAATAATCCAAAAAAGATGATTGTTCCACACTGAGCTGTTCTTATTTAGTTATATCAGCAATTCAACAGTTTAGTCTCAATGTATTCCTCACCCATTCTGTAACAGCTGGTTACAGTTTTGGAGATGATACGAGGGACACAAAATCACCAACTCACATCAACACTTTGACAAAGTCAGGTGGCGTTTTACTCCTGTTTCCCTCGCCCCCTCCTTTATCCCAAAACCTGCAGCATGTATGTGAATCTTAATTCCTGTGAAGTGTTGGGACTTTGAGAGACAAAAGCTTCCTGTTATCTGGCCTGCACAGATGGGTTACAGACGCCCAATTTACTTGAAAAGACAAAAGGGGACTCTAACCGACGGCGGAGAATGGGAGGAGAGGTAGTACCATTCCCCTCCTCAAAATCCCAACCCCCCTCGAGTCCCTTCCCCTCCATTAATTTCTCTATCCCAGCGGGAGTGTGAGGGGCGCGTGCAGCAAGTGTGCCTCTCAAAGCGCTTGTCTTTGCATCGTGGTGATGGGACCTTCTCAGAAACGCAACAAAATGAATGAAATAATTGGTTATACACTTAAAAAAAACATCTAATGGCTTCATGTCATACTAGGAAAAACGTGACAAAACAGTACTGTGGAAGTGAATCAAATAATACCAGCCACTTTTTGATTGCACTTATCATCACACGGGTCGTGGGCGTGCTGGAGCCTATCCCAGCTATCTTCGGGCGGGAGGCAGCGTACACCCTGAACTGGTCGCCAGCCAATCGCAGGGCACATATAAACTAACAACCATTCACACTCACTCCTATGGGCAATTTAGAGTCTTCAGTCCACCTACCATGCATGTTTTTGGAATGTGAGAGGAAACCGGAGAAAACCCACGCAGGCACAGGGAGAACATGCAAACGCCACACAGGCAGGTGCCAGATTTGAACCCGGGTCCTCAGAACTGTGAGGCAGATGTGCTAACCAGTCGTTACAGTTACCATTTTCTGACATTTTATTGGACCAAAACAAATACTGACTTGACTGCACAGATTTTTCCTTACATGTCCTTTTTGAACATTTTCGGAAAACAAGTAGAAAACAAACAAACCAAAAAATAATACACATACAGGCTCCACTTGCCTCGATTCAACCTTTGCCGATTACCGTGACCTGAATAACTAACAATCTACACAGACACAAAGAAAGAAAAACCACAATTTTTAGCAAGCACATCGGTATTTTTTGTTGATATTGTGAACTTCATTAATTAAAAATGACGG
This sequence comes from Phyllopteryx taeniolatus, assembly GCF_024500385.1. NCBI lineage: Eukaryota > Metazoa > Chordata > Actinopteri > Syngnathiformes > Syngnathidae > Phyllopteryx > Phyllopteryx taeniolatus. The sequence goes on along the minus strand of NC_084502.1, from coordinate 25,993,483 downwards.
GGAATTTTGCCATTGGGCTAATGATGTGTCATTTGTGTGTGCAGGACAACTTATCTTTTACCTTGCAATAGGTATACCAAACTGCTTGCCTCGTGGTTTCTTTCTTTCTCCTCCAGACAAAACACATTTCATGCCCTCTACCAGATTGAGCTTTTTGTGCTTTCCCATGCCAGTGTTCAATACATGCAAAAACAGGCATCCCTCAAATGCCTGGATGCCAAAATAGCTAAGAGTCAACCACTAGAAGACAATTGCAACACAGAGCCTCCAAACAGGGGGCGCGGGGGTATTAGCGATTCATTTCAGTTACACAATATTCGAAACATGCAGATGAGGTAGCCACGCTAAAAGTGCTTGGGGATCATGTGTCATGCGCGTCAAGAAATGAAAGACGGAATGCAATGCCTATTGTGTGCATGTGTGTGTGTGTGTGTGTGTGTGCGTGCGTGCCCGTATTGTGGCTCAGAAACGAATGGATGGCGGCTGTACAGTGTGGGATGTTGGTGCTGCTGCAGGATGGGTTGACTGGCTGGATGGAGCCTGCATGCATGGGGAGGAGGAGGGAGAAAGACGTTTGATTAGAAGAGGGCAGAGAGCCATCTGGTCACCGTGGCGCGTGCTGCACGCGTGGGTCCCTTGAGTGCAGTGGCATCTGATGGCTTGTCATACATCTTCAGTTATGGTTTGATACTATCATAAGTTGAAACTTAAGTATATGCACGCATACTTTGTAATGCACGACGCATAAATACTTAATAATGAAGGAGCCAATACCTAACAGAAACGCATCAAAGGCGCAGTCTTTTATTTCGAGCTTCTTTATTTAAAAAAAAAAAAATGTATTTATGTGGCGCAGTCTTCTTTGTGTACATTTAGTCACCGCCCCCTCTCGCGGTTGAAGCTCAGCGTTGGCAGCAGGACGCAAGAAAACACGCCACAGGTATTGAGATCTCGCCCCCTCCGGCTCGAACTGCATAAACCTCATATGTAAAACTATTGTTGTCAAAATTGACTAGCAGATGTTATTTGGAAGTAGCGTGGCTTGGGTTTACTTGGTGTAGCGTGGATTGGATTGGAGCAGGAGACTGGCTGTCTGTGGACCCCTTTTGCACGCACCCAAGCTTCACTCTATACCAGACAGCTACACCTTTTTATTTTACGTATTTAGTCATTAAATATATGTACCCGTTAAAAAATATGTAAATGATCAAACATCCATACAATTATAGAGCACACGTCAACATCAACTCAACTATATCATTATTAACACAAGTAACAAACAGTATTGTATATAATTCATTAATTTTACAACATGAAATATAATCAAAACAATTGTTTAACCTCAACATATTCATGAGCATTCGATAGGCTTTGTTTTAATTTTTAGAAAGTCTTTAAACTCCGCGCAATTACGCAACAAGACCAAGAGGTTTATGCGCAATTACGCACTACTAACAATCCATGTTAATGTTTTTCTACGACAAATAAAGTCATATATTACATGTTCTACGTATGAAACTATTTAAAAATGGCTATACGGCTGTTTAAACCTTTTGCAGCGTTTGTGTTTGTGTGCGAGCCAACGAGTTTTACGCGCGGCGTCTGGATGTGGATTATGTATATATTTTTGCTTATCATTATGCAGACACACAATGGAGTTGTCACGCTTGGATTTGAGTAGAAGACAGATGGTAGAACATTAATAAACGTGATGCTTTCTCCCCCCCCCCCCCCCGTTGTTGTCTTCGAATGAGCGGCCAGTCACGTCGTTTGTCGTTGGCTTGGGGGCGTAGCCGTGACGCACGGGTACCGACGCCGTGGACGTGGATATAAACCGCAGCTCCTGACCGTTAGAGACACATCTCCTTCGGTATCTGTCGGGGACACATCTCGAGAACTAAAAAGGACGAAGAACATGTCTCCAAACACGACTTGTGATGCCCTGGCATCCTTTTCTCAGAGGCCCAACGCGGCCAAAAAGAAAGAAGCCCTTGAGCTCAGAAAGGTGAGTTGAGGCCTGATTTTATTATCATTATTATTATTATTATTTTCTTCCTTCACACAAATAGATGTGCTTGATTGTAACTAGGTTTGTTGTTTTCAGACTATGAAACCTTTGCTGGAAAAAAGAAGGCGCGCTCGTATTAACGACAGCCTGAACCACTTGAAAGAGCTGATTCTTCCTTTCACCGGCAGAGATGTAAGTACTTCTTTTTTTTTTAATGTCAGATGAATAAAGATCACAATTTTAGATGTCAAATAATCAAAGTAAGGGGTTCTGTCATTTGTTGTAACATTTGCTATTTTACCATCTGCAGAAGACTCGTTACTCCAAGTTGGAGAAAGCAGACATCCTGGAGATGACTGTGAGGTTCCTCAGTGACACCCGGCCTGTCCAAAATAAAAGTAAGTCAAATACACTACTCACAAAAAAAGTTCGATTACAATTACAGTCACTGACACTAACGGACCCACGCCGCCGTTTTCATTTCAGATTCCACGGGCAGTTACCAAGAGGGCTACAAAACTTGCCTCCAGCGCGTCTCTGCGCTCCTTCCCAAAAGCAGCCTGCAGGAGCGGGACGCGTCCCGGCAGGTGACCGACTTCCTCCAGCGGTCCGTGGCCTCCGCGGTCGCCCGGCAGTGCCTCAAGTGCTGCACACAGAGCTCCGCGGCTTTCCCGCACATCCAGCAGAGGCTCCTGAGCCTCAAATCCAGTTGGGGCCACAAACCCGAAGGCGAAATGTCGCCCATCAGAGCTCGGTCAGCTCCGCAGCACGACAGCGCCACCGTGTGGAGACCCTGGTAGATCATTCCAGCGGTTCCAACGCCTGCCAACCTCGGGGCGACTAGAGCATGTGATATACATGTACATGTTGAATGATATAGCATGACTTGTATACATTTAAGATTTATCCGTTAAATCGACTTAGCTGAGTATTGTATACTTTCCCGTTTGCGTACGCGTCGGTTGTCCTGTATAAGTTGACAAATCTAGACTGTCGTATTTTTTTTCAAACTCCGCATGTATGTTTTACGTTCAATAATTTGGTCTGCTTTGAGGACTGAATGATTAAGGGCTATTGAAACAGCCCTGTAAGACCCCAAGGGTCACTATTATTGAATTTGCACTGTATGACTTCAGTGTTCTGAATCTGTGCAGATTGATTTTGTGGACACATTGTGTGTCACTGCATGTATCTCTGTTGGGATTTGTTTATTTTTGCTATTTGCAGCAAAGTCTGTATTTATATCATGTAAATATATATATATATATATAAAAAAACAATAAAACTGCGAAGTCGTGGTATAATATTCTTCGTTTGTCCCTTTGTTTACATGCTGTGGAATTTTGTTTGTACAGTAAAAACTTGACTTTTCATGGCACAACACTGAAGAAATGACACTTTGTTACCGTGTACAGCTTGTACGACAGTGTAAATGTCGGCTACTGTTTCCTCAAAAACACAGCCATTAATCTCTATAACCTGCTGGTTAACAAAAGGGAGGACACCTCTAAGTATTTTTATTATAGGTCGTGTGGTTACCATGAATTTCTAACACATTTCTCACGCTCTTGGACACTGCCATTGGTGTATTATTATTATTATTTTTAATTATATGATTATCTATAAAGTCTCTTGCGCTGGGTATGTCTCCAAAGCACAAATATTTCACGCAAAAAATGCCCCCCCCCCCTCATTAATTCGTTTGTTTAAATGAATTCAGTGAGTCAATGTTTTGTTTGGCTGTCGGTGTCCCCTACAGGCAAGGAAGGATTCTCCACGTGACCTGACGCCTGTCCTTTTTTGCCTTGGTATCTGCTGCCCTCTCGTGGCCGCTATTGGCACGGCGGGTTGCGTTCCAGGTGCTCACAGTTGCCTCGTTCAAAAAGAAGCCGAGCGATGCAAGCAAAATGGCTGTTGGCGTGACATTTCCTAACTAAACACCGCAATACGTTTGACGGAATCGCTTGTCCGCTACATTGTGTTTCCTTCCACTCGTGAGAAACCTTTAATGCTATATATATGTTTTTTTTTCAAAATCAGTTTCGTCACGTTTTCGTGGTGACTGCATATCTGCGCCTGGTTACCAATGTCCTTTTCTCCATCAGGAAGAGGACATCCTCAGCGGCATCATGTCCGCGATGAAGGCTCCAGACGAAGCATCATCCCTTCAGCTATGCAGGTAGGTCGGATGCTTTGTTAGTTATGTTTATTACGATGTGTTCTTACTTTTCTTCGCGATTTGACAGACGTGTGACACACGAACAACATATACGCGGAACTCACGTATGCCGGCGTCCGTCCGTCGCGAGACTTTAGGTCACTCGCCGGCTTAATCTGCTTTATCTGTTTTACGAGCATTCCATTTCCATCCACGTTATCGGTTTTGTGTGTGTGTGTTTTTTTCTTTTGTCACTATGTCGAAGATGTTAACAGGATGAGTTTTTGAATGATAAAGCATTTTTCTTTCGATCTTATCTTAGTCACTCGTGTCGCACGACACCGGGACATACAAATTACACATTAACCACGTACAAGATGGCGACACCATGTAAGCGTGCCGGTGACGTTTTGATTGAATGTGAAAATAGATTCACGGAAAAACCTGTAACCGAATTTCATTTATGAAAGGGCTTCCTGTCTCAGCGGCGTGACTTTGTGTTGCGTTGTGGTACTCATGTTCACCGGCAGAAGGCGCCAACCTTTGTCACACGCACACATCCGTGTTAAGCACAGGACAAGACGTTGCTGGGCAAACACGAGTCAAATGAGACAATCAATTATTGTCCCCATATTTGAGTTTTGTGTCATCTCAAGAGATATATATATATATATATATATATATGTTTTTTTCCCCTGACGTATATGTCCAGCAGAGTGCAACACAAGACTCAAAATGTATAATAACATTTAGAGGTGGGTAGGAGAGCGGTTCTTTTTACTTTTTACTCGAGTTTTTACGTTAAGAAGAAGTGATACGTTTGCTCCGTTACAATAATCTACATACAGTTTGCAACTTTCATTTCGATCTATTTTTAGACTTTCGTTTTCGACTTCCGCATCGGGCGCCGTTGCTCCAATCCACTGTGATTACCACCGTGACGTAGGACTCAAATTCACCAATCAAACGACACAAGGAAGTCACATGTCCGGGCCAATCAAAGTGAGTCGTGACAGCCGCGCGCGACTCGTGTTGACATTACAGACTACGAAAAACAACTGCTTTAAAATGCAGCGTAGTTTAATCACTGGCCAATCTTGGATATTTCAGGCCACTGCTCACTTGAGAAAACCCCATGCGGTAAGTTGGAGATGTTTTTGCTGTTGTTGTGGTTGTGCATATTGCAACATAAGCCCTATTTTATGGTGACAAGTAACTGTAAAACATGCATCTTGTTCTCTTCTCTCTCGCACTTTATCAATTAATCTGGTCAGCAAACGGCTTCTTCATTCAGTCATTTTAGTGGATAAAGCAAATCATGTTTCTGTAAGGCCCTATGCATGTTGTTTTTTCACTTAAAAAATGAAATGGTGGCAGGTGTGTGTGGACTCCCATTAAACATGAGTTTGAATGTGATCTGTTACTTCTGAACACAGCCACATGCCAGTTATAAGAGAGAGTGCAACCAGATTTGTTTTTATTTATTGTATTTTTAAACTTTATTTAACCAGGTAAAAAAAAAACAGTTATAACAGAACATCTCTTTTGCAATGGTGACCCGGCCAAGAAGGCAACAAGTTAAACGTCAAGTCCAAGTCAATCACATTAAAGTTCATTTCAGATGTTCATTTTTACCTCTGCTCTCAAAAAGATACAAAAGTAAATCAGTTGAGTTGTTCAAATTCATGGTCACATTAATGGTGCAAAAACTTTTAAAGTGATTTATCTTGGTCAAAATTCTTTTACAACTGGATATATATCCTCAGCAGCCTTGTTCATGTTTTTGTTATCTGCCTGTGAGCCTACACTGTTGTGCTGTTTCACAAGTGGAAACAATATCGTTTAAGACCGTTTCTTGGAGCTAAATTTGCCTTAATTTGTTATTTTACAAATACTTTGTTTTAGATAGTGATATTGTTCAGCTATATCTGAATATCTATTTGCACATTCATATTTTTAGTTATTTTATTCGACGTTCATGGTTGTGATTAAAAAAAGAAAATACATCAGAAGTTACTAGTTACTCATTTGTAGCTTTTTTTCCACTGAGTACTTTCTTACTCGTACCAAGGTAATTATTTAGCGGACCATTTCTTACTTTTGCTGGAGTCATATTGTTCTCAAGTAACAGTACTCTTTGAGTATAATATTTGGCTACTCTACCCACCTGTGTTCACATTTTAAAACTAAAAGTTCTATTTGCACTCACATGAACATCCATCCACCCATTTCCCATACAGCTTATCCTCACTAGGGTCGTGGCATGCAGCTGGCTCTGGGCGAGAGGCGGGGTCCACTGAATTGGTCGCCAGCCAATCGCAGGGCACACACAATGGGGAAGGAAAATATTCAGACCCCCCCTAAATTTTTCACTCTCTATATTGGAGCCATTTACTAAAATCATTTAAGTTCATTTTCCACTCACTAATGTACACACAATAACCCATATTGACAGGAAAAAAAAAAAACAATTGTTGAAATTTTTGCAGATTTATTAAAAAAGAAAAACTGAACTATCACACAGCCGTAAGTATACAGACCCTTTGCTCGGTGTTTAGTAGAAGCACCCTTTTGAGCGAATACAGCCATGAGTCTTTTTGGGAATGAGGCAGGTTCTTCACAGCTGGATTTGGGGATCCTCTGCCATTCCTCCTTGCAGATCCTCTCCAGTTCTGTCAGGTTGGATGGTGAATGTTGGTGGCAGGCATGTTCAGGTCTCTCCAGAGATGCTCAATTGGGTTTAAGTCAGGCTGGGCCATTCAAGAACAGTCACGGGGTTGTTCTGAAGCCACTCCTTTGTTATTTTAGCTGTGTGCTTAGGGTCATTGTCTTGTTGGAAGGTGAACCTTCGGCCCAGTCAGAGGTCCAGAGCACTCTGGAGAAGGTTTTCGTCCAGGATATTCCTGTACTTGGCCGCGTTAATCTTTTCTTTGATTGCAACCTGTCGTCCTGTGCCTGCAGCTGAAAAACACACCCACAGCATGATGCTGCCACCACCATGATCCACTGTTGGGACTGTATTGGACAGGTGATGAACAGTGCCTGGTTTTCTCCACACATACTGCTTAGAATTAAGGCTAAAAAGTTCTATCTTGGTCTCATCAGACCAGAGAATCTTATTTCTTACCATCTTGGAGTCCTTCAGGTGTTTTTTAGCAAACTCCATGTGCGATTTCTTGCCACTCTGCCATAAAGCCCCAACTGGTGGAGGGCTGCAGTGATGGTTGACTTTCTGGAACTTTCTTCCATCTCACGACTGCATCTCTGGAGCTCAGCCACAGTGATCTTTGGGTTCTTTACCTCTCACCAAGGCTCTTCTCCCCCGATTGCTCAATTTGGCCAGACGGCCAGCTCTAGGAAGGGTTCTGGTCGTCCCAAACGTCTTCCATTTAAGGATTATGGAGGCCACTGTGGCCTTCTTGGGAACCTAAAGTGCAGCAGAATCTTTTTCTTCTAACCTTGGCCAGATCGGTCCCTTGCCACAATTCTGTCTCTTAACTCTTCAGGCAGTTCCTTTGACCTCATGATTGTCATTTGCTCTGACATACACTGTGAGCTGTAAGGTCTTATATAGACAGGGGTGTGGCTTTCCTAATCAAGTCCAATCAGTATAATCAAACACAGCTGGACTCCAATGAAGGTGTAGAACCATCTCAAGGATGATTAGAAGAAATGGACACCACCCGAGTTAAATATATGAGTGGCACAGCAAAGGGTCTGAATACTTTGTGTGATATTTCAGTTTTTCTTTTTCAATAAATCTGCAAAAATGTCAACAATTCTTTTTTTTTTCTGTCAAAATGGGGTGCTGTGTGTGCATTAATGAGGAAAAAAAAAGAACTTAAATGATTTTAGCAAATGGCTGCAATATAACAAAGAGTTAAAAGTTTAAGGTGGTCTGAATACTTTCCGTACCCACTGTATAAACAAAGAACCATTCGCACTCACATTCACACCTACGGGAAATTTAGAGCCTTCAATTAACCAACCGCAGGTTTTGGGGATGTGGGAGGAAACCAGAGTACCTGGAGAAAACCCACACAGGGACAGGGAGAACATGCAAACGCCACGCAGGTGAGGCCGGAGTTGAACCCGGGTCCTCAAAACTGTGAGGCAGATGTGCTAACCAGTCGGTCAACGTGCCGCCACTCACATTAACATAATATAAAATGTAGTCTTCAACTCACCTAAGAGGCATGTTTTGGGAATCCGAGAGGATGCCGGAGTACCCACAGAAAACCCAGCACTGGGAGAACACGCAAACTCCACACAGGAGGGCTCAAGATGAGATTCCAACCTGGAACCTCAGACTTTAAGGCAGATCTGCTACCCGTCTCATTAATGAAGTCACAAAATAGTTTGCTTTCTATGCCTATAAATGATCCGAATGCTGTACATGCACATGTGGTGATACTCTCTTGTAACGTATTCCCTAAACAACCCAGGCTAATTTAGCTCTTCCCCGACGTACACGGTTCCCAGACATGATTTTTTGCTTTAATATAGATCCTTGACACCCATTGTTGAACTACTTTCCTATTACACACAGCTTTGGCGGCATCTTGTGGAATCTTAGGGTATTTCACAAAATAAAAAACATGAATGCATAGAATATCATTGCTGTTATGAATTAAAAAACAATATTTAAGTGGTTTAAAGTGGGTTTTGCATAATCAGTTCTCACTTGTACTACGGAGACATTAGCTCCTTGACAGAAGTAACAGAAGTTCCTAGGATTGCCTTGTCAGCCACGGCACACGACACTGACTGTAAGTCACAGTTATTGTCAGCTTGGTGTCTTATCGCTGCATCAGCGGGCGTGTTCTAATCCAGTCTGACCTGTCGTGATGGAGACCATAGCGACATCACAACCTCAAATATCAGATGTGGACGCAGAAGGCATCCAGAAGGCAAGTAAGTTGCTTGGTGAAAGACAGAGAGAGAAGGTCAGTTTTGGAAGATGCGCTGCTTCAGGCCCCCGAGAAAGTTTCTACCCTATGACGCGGAGAAGACATCAGACTTGAAATATGAGCTCTGCAGGTAGTTTACAAAATACTTCATTTATGATAGTGTATTTGATTGCAGTGTGACTGTCATATGATACAAGGGAGCATATTTTGAAAGCATCTTTTCACAATTAAAGGACATACCATAGAAATGTCAACATTGTGACAAGCTGCTCGGTTCTCGACGGTGGTGCATAGTTATGCCAACTTTGTTGCTGTGACTAACAATGAGTCATTTTGTCTTCAGTCATTCATAAAACAAGGACCAGTCAGTCAGATGGTAAACGTGACTCATTTGCCACCTTATGGTATCAAGATGTGGATTTTCCTGTTTTTTATGACCTGTTAGAAGGCCAGGACATGTGGTTTGACATTTGGGAAGAAGATGAGTCATAAACTGGGAAACGCCTCAAACGGGAAAAAGTAATGACAGAAACTTGTAGACATTGAACACGATTTAACCATTTAAAGGGCATTCAAATTACAATACCTTGCCATACCCTTTTTTATTTATTGCATTTTGATTACTTTGTTTCCGATTTTGACTACAATCTACTTACATTAACTAAAAGTGCTGTAAAGATAATGATGCCATACTTATAGATTGTGCAAGACACAATGCACCACATTACATATCATATCGGGTATATTCACTGATAGCCTCCAACAGTATTCAGCAGACTTTGGTTTTTCTATCAGCGTCACATTCAACGCATATCGTTTTTCTTGTGACTTTGTTCTTTAAAAAAAAAAAAATCAACATTACATTCTTACCTGGGCGTCATTTTTTCCTATTTAACCTGCCACAGAGAAGAATCCACACTGCACACCACCTGCACTAACTCCATCTCTTCCTGCAGGATCATGCGGCCCGATGATGCCAACATTGTCGGTAACGTGCACGGTGGCAACATCCTGAAGATGATCGAGGAAGCCGGATGCATTATCAGCACGCGACACTGTAACACACAGAATGAGGTGAGAGGTTACAACCCTGTTGATTGGACTAAATGTTCTCCTTTTACTGCAGGAGAATGTAAACGTCACAAAACTATCCTCCTGTTATGTACAGAATGTAAAAAATACATGCATCTTGGTTATTGCAAAGATCAAGAATTTCAGAAAATTTTGTGGAATTAAAACTGTATATGTAGTGCACTACTTTAGCTATTTCAAATTGAATTAGGTTTCATAAACTATGTTGGGCTACTCTGAGTAAAAACATAAATCCTACTATTTTGAAGATGAGTTTCAATTGTGACTTGTTATCGGCGGTCACGGCAGCCCTGTTTGCATTTTCCCCCTCCGCATTCAAGTCTTGCAAATCTTTTTCCTGTTCTATCACAGTGTCTGTGATGGGCCTTTGGGGGATGGGGCTGCTGAGCCCTGGACGCTTAAAGGCACACTATGTTTCGGCCTGTGGTCTGCCGCAGATGCCAATACGTTCCCTCCTGGTCCATCACATTCTGATTTCATTCTTTCAGAATGCTGAACTAAAGAATGATCTTCACACACATCCCATCCCATTTTGCATTTGTTTTTTTCCACACCTTAATTTCCACCATAAGCATTCTTTTCTCCCCATTTTTAATGTAAAAAAATGAATTTAGAAAATGATATCAAGAGGCGACACGGTGCACGAGTGGTTAGCACATCTGCCTCACAGTTCTGAGGACCTGGGTTCAAATCTGGCCTCACCTGTTCTCCCCGTGCCTGCGTGGGTTTTCTCCAGGTACTCCGGTGTCCTCCCACATCCCAAAAACAACATGCATGGTAGGTTGACTGAAGACTCTAAATTGCCCATAGGTGTGCATGTGAGTGCAGAGGGTTGTTTTTTTATATGTGCCCTGCGATTGGCTGGTGACCAGTTCAGGGTGTACCCCGCCTCTCGCCCGAAGAGAGCTGGCATAGGCTCCAGTACGCCCGTGACCCTAGTGAGGAGAAGCGGTTCAGAAAATGGATGGATGGATGGCTATCAAAATGTAAACATTGGTTTGAAGATTTTGGTTTGCTTTACCTTTCACCCATTTAACAAATTCTGCTTTGTCACATCATTTGATTCTTGTCTTGCCTTCAACAACATTCTGATGATGTCTTACACTTTTGTCTCCTTTCAGATGTGAATTGCGACATTCAGTATTTGAATATATACAGTGTTTAACGAATGTATTAGACCACTCCCCTTTGTCAGGTTTATTTTAAAAAGTGCGTATTAAAGCACTTCATGATGCTGGATGGTATCTTTGTGACAGGTGGTCAAATAAATTAGTTCATCTCTGTATGTCGAACTCAATTCCTATACTGCACACATATGACTCTGTTCACTATAGTTAAAAATGTACAGTAGTTTTACTCATGAAGTAAATGTCTTCATATTGTGGAAAGGTATGTTTTAAAAAGAGCATCTACAATGCTGTGAGGTCTCTAAACAAGAAGTATCACACAATACATCTTCAGACTTCATCTTCATCACTACCTTGTCAAATCAGACGTCAGTTCTTAACTATGCTTGCTTTCCTTTTAGTGTTAGTCAATAGTAATACCTCATGTATGACAACATTGTCTTGTACCGTCTCCTCCAGGACCGCTGCTTGGCAGCTTTGGTTCGGGTTGAGAAGACTGAGTTCTTGTACCCCTTGTTCATCGGGGAGGTCGCCCACGCTACGGCTGAGATCACGTATACCTCACCGCACTCGCTGGAAGTGCAGGTCAAAGTCATGGGCGAGAACATCCTCACAGGTAACTTGTCAAGACATCAAAGTTTGATCAGACTGCATCATTCACGTCTAGTCCTCCGGGAAAATCAGGACTTTTGTTAACTTGCCATCACTCACCATTGTTAACCTTTTGCCTCATTCTCCGCCCCCTCCCCACTCCCTACGTCCCTGCTAGAATACAAAGAATGACAGCCATTCATGTGTGAAGGAATTCACTGATCACAAGCACAATTCAAACACATCTACATGTACACACACACGTCCAAATTGGTGACAGCGTCTAGTGTGTGTTCACATTTATTCAAATCTGCGGTTCATATATTGCACAAATGTTTTTTTTTTTTTTTTTTTTTATATATATGATGGGCCACCAACCACATTAGTTTTTGTATCTTTTCTATAATCCAGTTTCGCTATCAAAAGCAATGTTTAACAATTTTTGGTTCATGATAAATATTTAGAATTGCAGTAAACTTGATCTCACAGTCAAAGCAATCCAATCAGATTTTTTTTCTTTTCTTTTCTTGGTCTCATCACACAGTCACTTCTTACTAGGCGCAACTTGTAGCGCACAATCATTCCTGTCCCATAGGCCAGTGGTTCTCCAAACTTTTTAAACCAAGTACCAGCTAAAAAATACTCAGCTCTCCCAAGTACTATCATAATGACCAACATTAAAATACAAAATGGCATACTAGAACCTAGTACAAAGCAATGGTGTTAATCGAAAACAAGGCAGAGGTTGTATTTTGAAAATTTATATTTAATATTAGTGTAAGCTACTGTATAGCAGTACGCACAGTTCGGACATTAACACACTGCTTAAATGAAGGGGGAAAAAAACTGTACTTCAATAATGATTCAATTAAAATGTATTGCACACAAAAGGGCGGCATGGTGGTCGACTGGTTAGCACATCTGCCTCACAGTTCTGAGGACTAGGGTTCAAATCCCGGCGCCGCCTGTGTGGAGTTTGCATGTTCTCCCCGTGCCTGCGTGGGTCTTCTCAGAGTACTCCGATTTCCTCCCACATCCCAAAAACGTGTGGTGGGTTGATTGAAGACTCTAAATTGCCCGTAGGTGTGAATGTGAGTCCGAATGGTGGTTTGTATATATGTGCTTTGCGATTGGCTGGCGACCAGTTCAGGGTGTACTCTGCCTCTCGCCCGAAGATAGCTGGGATAGGCTTCAGCACACCTGCGACCCTAGTGAGGAGAAGCGGTACAGAAAATGGATGGATGGATGCACACAAAAGTTAAATACAAGCTGTACCTAATAAATGTTTGAAAACAAACAAAGATTAAATGCAAATGTATTGAATTTAAAAGTGAAATACAATTTAACTGAGTAGAGGGAGCCTGTGTACAACCAGTGATACTCGTACTACACTCTGAGAATCACTGCCATTGAATGTGCCCACTCAGGCATCTGAATGGCGAACATAAGGCTTGACAGTCCTCCTCGCTGGACTGAGAGCTCAGAGGAGCAGAATGAAATAAGGATTATCAAACAAGTTCATTTATAAACATTCATTTTGCAACTAAGATAACCTTTATTCATCCCAAAAACTGAATACATTTTATTAAATGTAAATACACATTAGAAATAAATAAAACAGGGTAATTTAGTGTCTGCTTAATCATAAATACTGTGATTTAAAAGTTGAACTACAAACAGAATAAGGCAAATACAGTACTGAACTGTGAAGTCTCGTGTTACACTTCTGCTGTTTGATCAGTAGAGAGCAGCACACACAACGTAACATCTGGCATGGGGATTGTTTATGCACAGAAAACGCGCACGCACGCACCACACATGCCTCCCGTCTATTAAATTTAGCAATACCCTATTTGTGAATCATTTGATCATTTAGAAATAATAGCAGTGTAGAAGGTGCTGCAGCATCACAGCAACCTGTCCGTCTTACTTTTAATGATCCGAGATGAGCATGAAGGGGAGAAAAGACAAACACAATGACAGACGGCTGCATTGATGAATGCCAGGACTGTAGACTGAAAGAAAGAAGCGTGATTGAGGGTGGGAAAAGGAGGGAAGTGAGTTGGAAAATGTATGTTTTATATACATCAAATATTACTTCTATTAGTTTTAAACAAACTTCACATGCTTTATTGTTCCATGTTGTGACTGCTGGCTGTTTTGTGCGTCCTGGTTGTTCGCAGCCATGTTGTGACTACTAGCGTTTTTCGATAAAGATAAGTTGAGTGCAGCTAGACAAAGATAATTGTTTTGCTTCGACTTCAGTAAGGCGTGACAACTCGTAAGACTTGTACCTTTTCCTCTCTTGGCAAAGACTTTTCTTTCTTTTTTGTAATAAAAACCCACAAAGACAAGATTGCTTCCTCACTTATTCTGTCAGAAAAAGATTTGCCAAAACAGTTGGTGTCAGAAGTGGGATCCTAGGATTGGTCCAGGGGACCCCGGGAGTGATTGATCATCCAGCACCAACACACGAGTCCTGCCTCTACCCAAAGAATTAAGGACGGGGGGGGGTTGCTGCTGGGGCTCTGGATGTTAGTTAAAATTTAAAATCTAGGTTAAAGAGTTTAGTTAAAGTCTAGGTTAAAGCTCTCCCGGTTGGAGTTCAGATATTAGGGTTTAGGTCCCCAACAATTTCGAAGACGTTCGAATATTGTGGAAAAAAGAGCAGCGCTTCTAACGGGTATTGGAAAATGGAAAGAGCAAAAAAAAAAAAAAAAAAAAAAAAGAGTACGGCCAAATTACCAGTGTACACGTCACCTATTATGTTTCGTATGAGAGAAGAATATGGAGAGAAGTCTGAAGGAGGTGTGAAAAACAAAAGAAGTATCCCCTAGACAGCTGTTGCCCTAGCAACAGGCTTGTACTGGTTGGTTGGCTGGTTGCTGGGTTGGAAGCAGGTTGACAGACGTGCATCGGAGATATGACATGACAAGTGGAGAACAGCAGACATTCAGTACTTGCAGCCAACAGGTTTGTGGTAGAATCCATTTATGCCCACCAAAGTACAATCTATTATTTGCATTATTTGACTCCAAAGTACAAAAGCAAAGTAGTACACTACCTTTAAGAGTACCATCCCAGTGGAAAGCCTCTAAAGTACAATGATTACTATTTTCTGAATATACAGTTTATACAGTACATCTGATACAGCAGTTTCCCAACTTGTATTGAGCCATTCAGGTAAGAAAAAATGGCGCAGCACCCTTTTTAATACAGGGTTGCGTCTGGTGCCCCAGATACGAGACTTCAAAAGGCTTCAAGCTGTCTGACGCGACTCCAAAATGAAGTTTACTGTCAAACTAAACACACAACAAAGAATATTACAATTTGTGTATTTCAAACAATTAAACAACTTTGCCTTAAGAATGCCCCTGCTAGGTTAATGCTACCACATAATACAAAACGCCTTAGACATGCTCACTATTAGCATTGATAGTTGCTGTGTTATTATAATCCTTTAGGCAATGGATATTTAAACACAAACGGTGAAGCAGCATATAGACAGACTATCACAATACTGACATGCATAGTCTTTTTCCTCTGTGAAAAAAAATTACTAATATTGCACCTTATTGAGTCAGTCAGAGCTTCTTTGGTTGTCTGTATTATACTTTTGCCCTGGTGGCCAAGACAAGCACAACAGAAGGAGCAACACAATTAATTGAACTGAAGCATTAAAACACGATGCACGATGTTTTTTAATTATATAAATTCTACTTAATTATGTTATTACTCCATGTTTGTAGAACATTTAATATTATAGAGTGCTAGTTTATATAAAAAAAAAAGTTACAAAAACTTATTTATTTTGGGAGGCTGGAACAGATATGTGCACATTAAATGCTAATATTAGCCAAAAATGTCCACCCTGTCATTGTCCAACCTGTCTGGAAGCTAGCAAGTAAATTGTCTGCTTACAGTTAATTTACGAAAAAACATGAGCGAGTGACCAATATGCATTTGTAACACCGTAGGATCGAATTACTCAAAGAAATATGAAGTTCAATGGAAAATCTAAACTTATTGAGGTGAAACTGGGAAGTCTTAAAGGCACCTTATGCTGACTCAGTTGTAATAATTCTTGGGGGGGGGAAAAAAAAGACATTTCACTGAAGTTTTCAGTTTTACATGTACCTAAACCACACGTGCACGTCTTAGTAAAGCAGTGTTCGCCATGTGTCATCCATGGCTCCCACGCTGCTCACTTCACTTTGAAGGCCCTGTTTACACGGATGTCCAGCAGTTCGTCAAGCCTTCCGGAATGATGGCAAGCCCCGGGTTATTGCACTCAGTCGAATGGTGACTGTAGAGGCGCTTCTCCCGGCTGTTCTTTGCTCATTAATCCATTGCTCGAGTTGGTCTTCCAACTCGGGCCACCTCGCCTTGTTTTCACGTTTTTTCTTTTTTTTTTTCCAGCGGAAACTCAGCTTCGTCTTCTTGACTTGGCGAAGCTCGTTTTCCTGCTTCCTCCACTTGCGAACCATGGATTCGTTGAGCTTGAATTCTCTCGCGGCTGCTTGATTCCTATTTTCCTCCGCATAACTGATAGCTTGCAGTTTAAACTGTGCTTTGTAAGCGTGTTTCTTCGTAGGTGACATTTTCGGAGGTCCTTAGCCAAACCGATGTTGTTTTGCACAATGCACACCCCCGAAATGCTCCCAGTCAGTCAAGCGGTAAAAAAACCAACAAAAAAAAACACCCAGGCGCTATATACCTACTGTGGGGGTGTGACTTTAGCGTCCTACTTCACGCACCCTTCCCCTGTCCTCAACCACATCCGCTTTTCCTCTGTGTAAGCAGCATGTCGGCAGGAAATGCTAAAAAAAATATATATATAATAAAGTCAACCGGCGCGTTCATCACACAACAACATTTATAGATGTTGGAACTCTGTGCACACATAAGGCGCGCCGCATTATAAGGCGCCCCGTCCATTTTGTAGAAAATTTAAGACTTTTAAGTGCGCCTTATGGTTGTGGAAATACGGTATGTATTCACAAACCAGGCAAACAAATTGCAGCCCACATTGACTGGAATGCTTCATTCCTTGTTTGCTCTGACCTAAATTTTTCAGTCTTGAATGCACCATTTGTCCCCAAAACAAGTAAATTAGTTTATTTCAGTATTTCAAAAAATCTGCTAAATGCGGGATGTCATGTGACCAAACCCGGGAGACAGGTCACCCTGACTTCCTGAATATGCTATGCTAACGAGCATGATTACGGTTTGAAGCCCAACTTGCTAAAATTTTCATTTTCTTTATGGCTGGTGTCTTCAGCCAAAAGTTACATGTACACCGGCTGTAATAAGTATTTAACACGTCACCATTTTCCTCATTAAATATATTTCCAAAGGTGCTAGTGACATGATAATTTCACCAGATGTTGGGAACAACCCAAATAATCCATACATACAAAGTAAGCAGAACAAATAAGATCAGAAATTAAGTTCTATGTAATAATTTGAAATGACCCAGGGAAACAGAATTGAACACGCCAATTGGTATTTATTTAATACGGTGTATACAAAAGC
The DNA here is from genome assembly GCF_024500385.1 of Phyllopteryx taeniolatus. Lineage (NCBI taxonomy): Eukaryota > Metazoa > Chordata > Actinopteri > Syngnathiformes > Syngnathidae > Phyllopteryx > Phyllopteryx taeniolatus. The sequence continues at coordinate 25,976,062 of NC_084502.1, read as the reverse complement.
CTTTGTTTGCAATGACAGTTTCAAGACGCCGCCTATATGGAGAAACTAGTCGCATGCATTGCTCTGGTGTGATTTTGGTCCATTTGGTCCATAGATTTTTGATTGCATTCAGGTCAGGTGATTGGCTGGGGCATTCTAGCAGCTTTATTTATTTTTTCTTTGAAAACAATTGGGAGATTCCTTGGCAGTATGTTTTGAATCATTATCCTGATGAAATGTCCACCCTCGTTTAATTTGCATCACCCTCGTAGATGGCAGCAGATTTTTTGTCAATAATGTCTCGGTACATTTGCCCATTCATCCTTCCTTCAATAATGTGAAGTTTGCCATTACTAGTTTCTGAAAAGCAGCCCCACATCATCATGTTCCCACCTCCGAACTTTGATGTTGGTATGGTGTTTTTAGGGTGCTGTGCATTATGGCATCCAAACAGTTACATTTTGCTCTCACCTGACCAGACTATAGTCTACCAGTAACTAGCTTGTCCAAATGTTGTTCAGCAAACTTTAAATGAGCTTTGACATGCAATTTATTTCTGCGACTGACTGGCGACCAGTTCAGGGTGTAGTCCGCCTTTCGCCCGAAGTCAGCTGGGATAGGCTCCAGCGTCCCGTGACCCTAACCAGGATAAGCGGTGTTGAAAATGGATGGATGGATGGATGCAATTTATTTCAGCAATGGAGTCTTGCGTGGTGAGCATGCATACAGGCCATGGCGGTGGAGTGCATTACTCACTGTTTTCCTTGTGACAACAGTACCTGCTAATTCCAGGTCTTTTTGAAGCTCTCCACAGGTGGTCCTTGGCTCTTGAACAACTCTTCTGATTATTCTTTGCACTCCTCTGTCAGAAATCTTGCAAGGAGCACCTGATCGAGGCAAATTTATGGTGGTATCATTATGGCCCCAACCCGTGCTCACTGGAACATTCAGAAGCTTGGATATGCGCCTCTAACCAATGCCATCGTTATGTTTTGCAACAATTGGTTTGCGATGGTCTTGAGACAGCTCTCTGCTCTTACCAATCATGAGATGTGTCTTGACTCACACCTTGGCAATGAGACCTTTTATATAGGCCATCAATTAGGACTGAACGAGCTGATATTCATTTGCACTGACAAGGGGCTGGATTGCTGTTTGATTATTGATAGATTTTAGGCATTGTCTTGGCTTTCCATGCCTTTTTGCACCTCCCTTTCTTCATGTGTTCAATACTTTTTCCCTGTGTCATTTCACATTTTTCCACAACTTAATTTCTTAGCTTATTTGTTCTTCTTTCTTTGTATTTATAGATTGCTTGGGTTGTTCCCAACATCTGGTGAAATCTTCAGGTCAATAGCACCTTTGAAAGTATATTTAGTGAGAAAAATGGTGGTGTGTTAAATACTTATTTCAGCCGCTGTAAAGTAAATAAAAAAAGAAACGACTGATTCTTGAGCACACTACACTGACTAAACCAGACTGTAATATAAAGGAAGCCCAGACAGTGCACAGCCGGCCCGCTGCATAATTATTTGCATGATCTCTCTTAAAGCTAGCTGCTAATGCTAACAAAAACAAGCATACATGACGTCAAGCCCCGCGATTCCCACAATGCGCTGTATATCATGTATTTATATAAATATGAAATGCTATATGTAAACATAAACAAAGCCTAAACATAGACGTTTAAAGTTCCTATTGTTGCTTTGTCACGGCCCCCTTCACCATTCACCCAAACCGGGAGAAAGTGCTTCAATCTGTTTTGCCGAATGCAGAAGTAGTTTGTGCATATACTGGATTGTCATCTTTTATTCAGGTAGTTTTAGTGTGACAAAACCAGAACGCTGTCTTCCTTCGGAGAATTTTGGACTGTGGAACTCAGTGTGTAACGTGTAATTGTGTATCTCTTTGTGCAGTGATACATTTTGTGTGTGCAGTATGTATACAATTCAATATATTGGAGTGTGCATGCGTATGGCATACTGTACATATCTGCATGTCAGTGTTTGGCCCTTTTAAAAGGTTCCTTCGGGGCTGAGGGGGAAGAGAAGATAACGGGAGCAGACATTATTTGCTTCTGTCATGTCGGCTTAGCATCAGGCCCCACACACTGTGGTCCAGTCACACATGGATGCCAAGTGGGTGTACCTGAACATGTCTCATACACACACATGCTCGGTGTAGGGCTGACATGTGTGTACTGACACGTACATAGACAAAGCCACGCTCCTACACTCTTTTGCACCCACACACCATAAACGCACACACTTGCGTTCTCTCAAAAAGAGGTCTTACCTCATGAAGGAGGACCTTTCACATTCCTGTCTCTATGTTGGAACATGGTTTTGACAGAAAATATTTGTTTAAATGTATAGTCTCTTTTTCCTTTTATTGCCTAGTTAGCTTGAATGTAAATCTGATTGCCTGCATACTAATATGCATAACTGTGGGGTGGTTATGGTTCCATGCATTTATGTGTCTTTCGTGTGTGTGTTGGTGGAGGCAGGCAGGCATCCAGGTTCCACAGTCAGTCAGGCAGCATCTCATCAGGCAGGCCTCAGTCACGGCCCCCCAGGGGGAGCCTGCCTACTGTGGGCACAAGCTGTGATGATTGTCCCCACTGTGCAAAACCCTCATGCGCACTATACACCGATGTGCAGCCGCACACACGTGCACAGATTTGCAAATGCCCATGTACAGTAAAGGTGTGTACTCTGTAAAACCACAAAGTCTCACATTCAGAGTTACACACTAATACAACAAGTGTTGTCTTTACATGCATTCACATACACACACACACGTGCCCACACACACGTAGGTAATAATGCTTGCATCACATGCACACTTGGGCACACATTTGCATAAACACAGTATACACAAATCGTACCCACCCCCATGTGCAGCACACACGCACACATACACATGCATAGACACAGCTGAGAGCAATGCATTATGGGTGAGGCTTAAAATAAGCATGACATGATGGGTCATTCAACTGCACACTCTGAATGTTAGCCTTGTGAGCCTACAAAGGCACATTTACTAAATGCATTACATGCTTTAATATTGTCGTGACATGTCAGGTATGAAAACTTGAACACCTAATAGTTCAATGTAATAATGTCAAAAACGTCTGACTTGAAATCATCTTGTCCCATCAGGCCAGAGTTTGTTTCAGTTAAAAGTAATTTAGCCTTGGCACAGCGCAATGGACAAATCTGCATCTTGATTCCTCAGTCTGGAACACGGTGTGCAGGAGGTAGAAAAGGTAACCATTTTTTTATTTGCTCAGAGGGCTTGAAAGTTTCTGCGTAAGAGACAAAGCAGCGAATAGAGGGGTGACAGAGTTACAGATAGCAATAACTCAATTGACAAAACTGCATTGAAGTGGGCAAAACAGGGGAGGGGCTGATTTTGGAGAGGGAGAGAGCAGCAACATGGCAGTTTGAAGATCATAGTGACTTCTGCTATTAGCCATTTAAACACTGAGGTAGAAAAAGAAGCATTTGGAATGTGTCCAACACATCACTGAAATAGTGACTAATGCCTTTAAATTGGATGGTGATTGAATTATGTAAGAACAGCACTGGAGGGGCATATCTGCATAAAGGCAATAATTACAATCCCCTAATTACTAACACCAAGCACAAGCAGGAGGTAATGCTTTCATGAGTGCGTCTGGATTAATGCACAGGCTTCCACTGATTAAGCCATGGGGCACCATCTATGCTCTAGTGCCCCCAAATGGTTATCGTAAAAAATGAAAACAATAATTCCAATAATTAAACAATAATATTATATTGAAATTTAAACGGCGGCACGGTGACCGACTGGTTAGAGCGTCTGCCTTACAGTTCTGAGGACCGGTTCAATCCCCGGCCCTGCCTGTGTGGAGTTTGCATGTTCTCGCCGTGCCTGCATGGGTTTTCTCCGGGCACTCCGGTTTCCTCCCATTTCCCCAAAAACATGCATGGTAGGTGGATTGACAACTCTAAATTGTCCGTAGGTGTGAATGTGAGTGTGAATGCTTGTTTGTTTGTATGTGCCCTGTGATTGGCTGGCAACCAGTTCAGGGTGTACCCCGCCTGCTGCCCGATGATAGCTGGGATAGGCTCCAGCACGCCCGCGACCCGAGTGAGGAGAAGCGGCTCAGAAAATGGATGGATGAAATTTTAACTAGATAAACTTCAATCAGTGGCCCACAAAAACACTTACAATATCCTGACTAGTCTCAAAATTAGAAACAGTTGCACAATATAATTATATCCGATATAAGAGCAAGAGAATTTTGTTTTGGTGCAGGAATATTTAAAATACATAGAATTATCGAAGCAGACCTCCTGAAAGGGGAGTTTGTTTGTCCAGCTTCAATAAAATAGCAGTGCTAGCAATACTAAGCTAGCATTAGCACAGTAAACAAGCCGACGTTAGCCACAGCTGCTACATTGGTGTCATGACTGTTTCGTAATAGAGTGTTACTATAACACTAAATTTATTGTTTTAAAATTTTTGGGAATATACACTCAATATTTTTAAAAAGAGGAGATACACATACTTGTCACGCAGAAATGTCGCTAATTCCACATGGCTTCTGAATCCTCTCAGATGCCTGAGGTCCCTTCGCTCTGCTTCTGTTTGATCGTCTTGGGCGCAGATTGTTAGCAAATGAGGGTTGGTGATTATTTCAAAGCTCCTGAAGCCGGGCTAACAGGTCAGCGCGAGCCTGCGGTGTATGACAGTGTCCGGAGTGTACCAGAGAGTATAAGACCAGTTATTGACACCTTGCCAGTCATGCCTTCTGTCACTGATAGGTTGTTCTTCCTCTAGAAAGGTGGTTTATTTAACAAAAAAAACAACAACCCTGTAAACTCCTCTTTAATTATTAACCACTTGAATACGTCAAACACAACTGCATCCTTCTAAGTGGAAACAGTTTGGTGTTTGGAGAAAGCAGTTTTGTGGTCCAGCATGATCATTTGCCAACGCACAAAGTAAGGCCCAGAAGGTTATTCTTCGATTAGCTGGGTGTGGAAGAACCCCATCAGTCATCTTTGGGATGAACTACAACAGAGATTGTGAGGCACGTCCTCAAAAAGGTGTATCTGAATGAATTCCCAGATGCAGAATATTTATTTAACAGTGTGCATGAACTGTAACCTTAATGAGGCCATGATGCTACTTCAGTGAAAAGGGAGGGTTGCTGTTGAAAGGACGACATGGTCAGACATTGACATGATCGTCATTAATGCGGGGGGAGTTGAAATTGAAAACCAGCTCCCTGATTAGATTCTGGTAAAAAGGTCATCTGGGAATGGTTCTCAACAGCCACCTCCACTCTCGCTTCCTCCTCATCCCCACTCCATCCTAAACGTAGTTCACTTCCAAGGTCCAGCAGTGGCTAATAATAGACTGGATCGCACAGTCTTGGTAGAGTTAAGGATATGTAAATATGGCTCTCTTTCTCCTGTGGGCAACTTCCTGGTTGCTGACAAGGGCGGGAGCCAATGAAAGGAGGCGGAGAAAAGCATGGTCTGCATGGCAACGCTGCCCGGCTGCCAGTGCAGTTCTAACTCTGGTGTAAGATGCAAATGCTAATCCCGAAGAGAAGTCTACTTTAAGCCTGCTATTGTTGTCACGTATTGTCACAATGCACTCACCTTATGTAACAGCAGCCCATTTTCATTTTTGTTAAATCTTGTTACATGTTAGCAGGAGGACTTTCAACATTTTTGAAATTTTCATCAGATAAATACAAATGTCTTCTCCCAAAATGAGACTCCATTAGATGCTGTTGCCATGAGTAAGCCTTGTGCGTTCCTCTTGTCGATGTGCCCAAATGCACCAAAATAGCCTCCAGTTCTCTCAGTTAGCGAATTAAGTGACAATGTGTTGGCAGAATAGAGCAGATATCACCATGACAACCTCTCTGCCTGATTGCTATGAGATGTGATTTCTACAAGGTTGTGTGATCTTCTGCTTCTTGGTGCGACAAGGAAGCTGAAACGTTCCAGCCCTCTTAAATGTTAACTTATACTGGAACTATGCAGAAATATGAGTTAATGTGAGCTTGTATTAATTTAATTTTGGCAATAGGTCTGTTTGGCCTTTTGCTCCAAATAGTTTAGCAAAAGACAACAAAAAATGTGGCCCCATTCTGCAATTGACAAGCAATGTAATTTGTCCAAGACAACTGATTGGTGGTTGCATATTACGGATGCAAATGATTTCAACCAATTGTTATTACTTTTGGGAATTTTATGTAAATGTGGGGTATACAGTTTTCCAGCTGCTAGCAAGATTTGAATGTAGCCTTACTTACTAATTACCCCGCTGCCTTGCAAATGTACCGAGCCCTGATATTGAAATTATGCCATGCAGGCGTTGTCAAACCAATATTAATCTACACCAGATATTTTTTTCCTTCTAATTGTAATAATTTCAATTCTCCACTCGTGCAAGTGGTTTTACGTTTTATCCGCATGTCACTTTGATGCCTTAAGACACGGGTGTCAAACTTATTTTTGTCGCGGGCCACATTGTAGGTACAGTTTCCCTCAGAGGGCCGTAATGACATCGCCTCATCGTAGTATAACATATATGCAACAAATTGATGTAATTTTAAAGTCATGGATAGTAACTTGTTGACTTAGTTACAGTAAAAAGGGGTTTGGTTACAAAAAAGGCTTACAATATTGTTTTTATTTATTTATTACATATGACTTTTTGAAATTTCGATACAGATTTTAGCAAGAATCATGGAAGCTGACCTAAATGATTTGCTTTTGCGGGCCACATAAAACGATGTGGCGGGCCGGATGTGGCCACCCGGCCTTGAGTTTGACACCTGTTCTGTAACGGCTTATTTTTGTGGGCAGAACGTATGGAACACTTAGCACTGTCCCATCCTGAGTGTGCAGTCCTGGTAAAGTTACAGAAAAAACATACAGACAACCTTTCAAAGTCCCCCAAAATAATTTTTCCGGTGTGGTGGGGGGTGCTGATGAAAATATTTTTTACCCAAAACCATCATCATTGACGGCCAATCCGTAATCGTCGATTGGGGGGGGGGGGATTTCCAAACGTGAAATGGTGTATTCCCTTAAGTAATTTTGGGAAAACAAATTTGATATTCGGGGGGCTGAACATAGGTTTTAAGGGGAGTAATGCAGCAAAACTCTGTCATAAACATATACTACCAAATCATTTTGAGTGGGTTTGAAAGGTTTTTATAGGCCTAGCGAGGCCCCTGCGTTAGTCAAGGATTACAATCGCTAACCAATTACAAGCGATTAATCCCCCCCCAACAATAAAGGACTGGCTGTCACAGATGCCATGTTGGTATGACTTTGTACTGTAGTGTTACTTTAACACTCAATGTTATTGGTTTGAAGGTATTTTTGGGAATGTACAATCAATTAAAAATCAAGAGTTGATACACTTACCTATCATGCTGAACTGTAGCCAATTCCACATCACTTTTCAGACATCTGAGCTGAGACCAAGACTTGCCCGAGACCAGAATTCACCGAGACCACGACAAGACCAATACTTTTGGGAGTCGAGATCGAGTCAAGCCCTAGACCGAGACAAGCCGAGAGGAGCAAACCCATAAAAATCTATTTTAAGAACTATGACAAGGTTGCACAATTAAAGAGCATTCTCTCTTTAATTGTATTTTTCTTTTAAATGCATTTGGCACCCAAAAACACGGTGACTGCAACTTGTTGACTAAATACCATCTACCCCCGCTATAGTCAGGATGTATCATAATGCCCCCATAAGTGGTTAGGGATATAGATGGGTGCAATTTTAATTGCTTTTTTGAACAAACGGTAACGAAATAAACATGACCAATTGTTGTGGTTTTAACATACTTGGCCAATAAAGCTGATTCTGATGTATTAAATGCATTTGTATTGTGGCTATGGCCACAACTGATGCACAGTTAACCAGTTAACAACTAGCCACTAACCTGAGCTCTCAACAGCCAACTCTCCATTCTCATTTACTGACTCCCACATCACTCACCAAGCTTGACCACGTCTTTTAAAGCTGCACACACTTAAAGTCACAGATATAAAGTGTGGAATGTGAGGATGGATACCCCAAGTGGAACACAATAATACCTGCACCTCACACACACACTTTGTTGTTCAGTAATGCAAAACCAATTTTATCAGATTACTTGAGTGATCAATGGAATGGAGCCCTATGGGGGGGCACAAGTCAGTGCAAACTGTAGGCCGGTCCCAAGCCCGGGTAAATGCAGAGGGTTGAGTCAGGAAGGGCATCCGGCTTAAAACTTTGCCAAACAAATATGAGCGTTCATCCAAAGAATCAGAGGGACAGCCAAGGTTCGATGTTTTGGAGACAAAGTTAGAGAGCGCAGACTTCGATGGTTTGGACACGTCCAGAGGAGAAATAGTGAGTATATTGGTAGAAGGATGATGAGGATTGAGCTGCAAGGCAAGAGAGCTAGAGGAAGACCAAAGACAAGGTTGATGGATGTCGTGAGGGAAGACATGAGGGCAGTTGGTGTTCGAGAGGAGGATGCAGGAGATAGGCTTACATGGAAAAGGATGACGCGCTGTGGCGACCCCTAACGGGACAAGCCAAAAGGAAAAGAAGAAGACTTGAGTGATCAATGGGCTAATCGGATTCTAAAAATATTTGATAGCTGCAGCCCTATATTTAATGTATTCATACTCCGCAGTGTGTTTTGCACAGTTCTCAACCTACGGTACTCTCTTAAAAGACATTATTTATTTGTGTCATAGGAAGAGTGTGTCAATTTGTTATCATCAACTTTCTACATGTTACAGCGGCCAAAAGATTTCTTTCACTGCGAATCAATGATTGCTTTGCATAGGCTGCCCGCATCATGTTTCACAGTTGCAAAATTTACTGGAAGCAGAAAGCTTCCTGAGTCCTTGTGACATTTTCCATAGGTAGAAGACATTGACCTTTTCTCCTTGCCTGCAGGTGCCAAAAAGCTGGTCAACAGGGCCGTACTGTGGTACGTACCCTGCTCTCTGCAGAATGTCGACAAGATCATGGAGGTGCCGCCCATCAAGGTACGTGAAAAATGTCTGCTGCGCTGACCTTAATCAACCAAAGTTTGGCATTTTTCAGGTTCCTGTCACGGAAAGAGGCCATCTGATCAAGTAATAGTTTGTCAGCCTGGTGAAATGCCCATTTTACTCATCTTGCTTGAATGCCATTTTGAGAAATCCTAGTTTATGGGACTCCATAAAGTGGTGTAGGGCTTTTGTGCGCCAATGCAATGCTTATGTTCCTACTGTACATTTAAAATACGTCTTTAATATCTATTATCTGAGTATTCAGAGAAACCAGTCTCTCACCCAAAGTCAGCTGGGATAGGTCATTTTACCCACGACCCTAGTGAGGATAAGCAGTAAGGAAAATGGATGGATTGAGTACTTAAAGACAAACGCGTTAACATTGAGTGCTGTGAAAAAACATCGATCTCCCCCATCGTTGCTCTACATCACAACATTCTGCTAATGTACAAGAAGTTCCCTCTCTCATCAAGATGCCAAGAAGAGCAAAAAATAGATCATTCTCAGAAACATGATAAGACCACCTACTTGAGCACTGAGCTATCTTGACACCACATGCAAGGTAAAGGATAGATTGCAGTTTCATATCTGAAGGACAGATGGAAAAAGGTTTCAATTATGAGATTATAGTGTCGCAAAAAACATCAGGTGGTAACAATTTTCCATTATAAATGTATGTATAGTTTGACGCAGAACAAGAGGAAGAGGGTCTGAAGCGCTACGAGGCTCAGAAGACTGCGAGACTGAAAACCAAAGAAGTGGTTGATGAAGTTGTGCCACCGCCTACCAAGCCAGGTAACAGACTCACTTTGAAGGAACATACTGTAGAAGAAGAAGAAAGTATGTACACTTAACTGTTCCTTAAATGTCATTATGGTCATTCAAACAGAGGATGCGCCAAAAGGTACAGCATTGTCTTTCTTTGTGTGCTGTCATGAGCACATATGCAGTTTTGCTAGTTGCAGCATATAGGGCAAAATGTACACATGTAATGCATTGTTCTTTTGCATCGCAGAAAAGTACACAGTTGGCTTCAGCCAGTCCAGTCTGATCCATCTGGTGGGTCCATCTGACTGCACACTACACGATTACGTTCACGGAGGTGAGTTCATTGGCTTGCCTCAATCATCCAAACTGGCTGAAATAGACTAGGATGTAAAAAGATGCTAGCTAGCTACAAGGGGTTGAACGACTAAAAGCACACAGCAACCCATATTGACAGAAAAAAAACGTAATTGTTGAAATTTTTGCAGATTTATTAAAAAAGAAAAACTGAAATATTACAGAGCCATAACTATTCAGACCCTTTGTTCAGTATTTAGTAGATGCACCCTTTTGAGCTAATACAGCCATGAATCTTTTGGGGAATGATGCAACCAGTTTTTCACATCTGGATTTGGGGATCCTCTGCCATTCCTCCTTGCAGATCGTCTCCAGTTCTGTCAGGTTGGATGGTTAATATTGGTGGACAGGCATTTTCAGGTCTGTCCAAGATGCTCAATTGGGTTTAAGTCAGGGCTCTGGCTGGGCCAGAACAGAAGAAGAACAGTCACGGAGTTGTTCTGAAGCCACTCCTTTGTTATTTTAGCTGTGTGCTTAGGGTCATTGATTTGTTGGAAGGTGACCCTTCAGCCCAGTCTGAGGTCCTGAGCATTCTGGAGAGGCTTCCGTCGGGCCCCGACTGGTGGAGGACTGCAGTCTCCCATCTCCCGACTGCATCTCTGGAGCTCAGCCACAGTGATCTTTGGGTTCTTCTCTACCTCTCTCACCAAGGCTCTTCTCCCCCGATTGCTCAGACGGCCAGCTCTAAGAAGGGTTGTGGTTGTCCCAAATGTTTTCCATGTAAGGATTATGGAGGCCACTGTGCTCTTAGGGACCGTAAGTGCAGCAAAATGTTTTTTTTTTTAACCTTGGCCAGATCTGTGCCTTGCCACAATTCTGTCTCTGAGCTCTTCAGGCAGTTCCTTTGACCTCATGATTCTCATTTGATCTGACATGCACCGTGAGCTGTAAGCTCTTATATAGACAGGTGTGTGACTTTCCTAATCAAGTCAAAACAGTATAATTAAACACAGCTGGACTCCAATGAAGGTGTACAACCATTTCAAGGATGATCAGAAGAAATGGACAGCACCTGAGTTAAATATGTCACAGCAATACTTATGGCTGTGTGATAGTTCAGTTTTTCTTTTTTCATAAATCAGAAAAAATTTCAACAATTCTGGTTTTTTTTCTGTCAATATGGGGTGCTGTGTACATAATGAGGAAAACAAGTTTTGCTCTTATAGCATATTGCACACACAGCAATACGTTTTAATCACTTATAGTTTGCACTTTAGTTGCCTTGTGACTTATTGGTCCAAATTCTTTTCTGACACTTTTACAGTCACTCCCCAAAGAGGGCTTAATGCTTTATATTTATTGCATAGCTGTTTCTACACTTTGTTGCTTTTACACTCACAGTTGCTTGGGCTGCTTGAAGATGCTGACACAAAACCGTGACTGATGCCTTTTGGGATGGCAGTATTTTAGTCTGTCAGGACTTGGTGAATTTAAGACCTGAAATGCGCATACTGGGTCTTTTTTTCATCTTAATTTATGGATTCACAGTCCCTTTGGCGATCAATAAAGTTATAGCCGTAATTAAACATTTGGAAGATATAGCACCAGTCTACAAAATGTCATGCAGGGTGTATTTTTGTCACCTCATTCACCCATTTGTTCTCATGTTGATATGCAGACAGCAGAAGCAGCCCTTTGACATTCCATACCTTGTATACAAGCCCTCTTTTCAACAAATACTGTCCCAGCAGTACATCCAATGCAGTCAAATATTAATCGTTGGATTGGTTCACAAACTCCAGAATATGCATTTGCTACAGTTTGTTCCTCAGTCTCAAAGGTAAGTAATACTAAGCAATACAGGAGGAAGTAGCATCTCTGTGTTTGGGTTTCAACACTGGAGCAGAGAGAACCCATGGCCTTATGGTGATGTGTGGATACCCCTCAGGTGGAGGATGAAGCCGAGACTCCCACAGAAGAGAAGAGACAAAAGGGAATTGGGATTAATCACAAAGGATGCAGAAGAGGGAAAATTAAATCAATGGAAAAAAACAAAACAATGAAAGTGTCTAAATCACTTATCAGTTTATTTTTGTGATTCTTATGATTAGGTTTATGAGCCTTCAAAGCGCCCCTTCTTGAGCTGCCACCTTATTGTGGTGGAGGGGTTTGTGTGTCCCAATGATCCTAGGAGCTAAATTGTCTGGGGCTTTATGCCCCTGGCAGGGTCACCCATGGCAAACAGGTCCTAGGTGAGGGACCAGACAAAGCACAGCTCCAAAAACCCCTTTGCTGACAAACAATCCAGGAAGACGTTTTCCCTTGCTCGGGCGCGGTTCACCGGGGCCCCCCTCTAGAGCCAGGTCTGGAGGTGGGGCTCGAAGGCGAGCGCCTGTGGCCCATGGGGCCCGGCCGGACACAGCCCGAAAGGGCAATGTGGGTCCCCCTTCCCATGGGCTCACCACCTGTGGGAGGGGTCATAGGGGTCGGGTGAAGTGTGAGCTGGGCGGTGGCCGAAAGCAGGGACCTTGGCGATCCGATCCCCGGCTACAGAAGCTGGCTCTGGCGACGTGGAATATCACCTCTCTGGCAGGGAAGGAGCCAGGGCTGGTGTGTGAGGTCGAGAGGTTCCGACTAGATATAGTCGGGCTCGCCTCCACACACGACTTGGGCTCTGGTACCAGTCCTCTCAAGAGGGGTTGGACTCTCTTCCACTCTGGAGTTGCCCACGGTGAGGGGCGCCAAGCAGGTGTGGGTATACTTATTTCCCCCCGGCTCGGCGCCTGTACATTGGGGTTCACCCCGGTGGACTAAAGGGTAGCCTCCCTATGGGTAGTCTATGCAACAAACAGCAGTTCAGATTACCCATCCTTTTTGGAGTCCTTGAAGGGGGTGCTGGAGAGTGCTCCCGCTGGGGACTCCATCATTCTGCTGGGGGACTTCAATGCACATGTGTGCAATGACAGTGAGACATGGAAGGCCATGATTGGGACGAACGGCCCCCCCGATCAGAACCTGAGTGGTGTTCTGTTATTGGACTTCTGTGCTCATCACAGATTGTCCATAACGAAACACCATGTTCAAACATAAGGGTGTCCACATGTGCACTTGGCACCAGGACACCCTAGGTCGCAGTTCGATGATCGACTTTGTGGTCGTGTTATCGGACTTGCGGCCGCATGTCTTGGACACTCTGGTGAAGAGAGGGGTGGAGCTGTCAACTGATCACCACCTGTCGGTGAGTTGGCTCCGATGGTGGGGAAGATGCCGGCCCGACGTGGCAGGTCCAAGCGTATCGTGAGTGTCTGCTGGGAACGTCTGGCAGAATCTCCTGTCAGAAGGAACTCCCACCTCTGACAGATGTCCCCCGCCTCCCCTTGTTCCGGGGGAGGCGGGGGACATCGAGTCCAAGTGGATCATGTTCCGCGCCTCCATTGCTGAGGCGGCCGACCAGAGCTGTGGCCGTAAGGTGGTCAGTGCTTTTTGTGGTGGCAATCCCCGCACCCATTGGTGGACACCAACGGTGAGGGATGCCATCAAGCTGAAGGAGTTCTATCGGGCCTTTTTGACCTGTGGGACTCCTGAGGCAGCTGATTGGTACCGGCTGGCCAAGCGGAATGCAGCTTTGGTGGTCGTTGAAACAAAAACTCGGGCATGGGAGGAGTTCGTTGAGGCCATGGAGAAAGACTTCCAGACGGCTTTGAGGAAATTCAGGCCCGCCATCCGGCGTCTCAGGAGGGGGAAGCAGTATACATACATACATACATACATACATACATACATACATACATACATACATACATACATACATATATATATATATATATATATATATATATATATATATATATATATATATATATATATATATATATATATATATACTATACACTGTGTATAGTGGGGATGGGGTGCTGCTGACCTCGACTCGGGATGTTGTGAGTCGGTGGGGAGAATACTTCGAAGACCTCCTCAACTCCACCGACACGCCTTACAATGAGGAAGCAGAGTCTGGGTTCTCTGATGCGGGCTCTCCTATCTCTGGGGTTAAGGTCACCGAGGTGGTTAAAAAGTTCCTTGGTGGCAAGGCCCCGGGGGCGGATGAGATTCGCCCGGAGTTCCTAAAGGCTCTGGATGTTGTGGGGCTTTCCTGGTTGACACGCCTCTGCAACATCGCATGGACATCGGGGACAGTGTCTCTGGATTGGCAGACTGGGGTGGTGGTCCCCCTTTTTAAGAAAGGGGACTGGAGGGTATGTTCCAAGTACAGGGGGATCACCCTCCTCAGGCTCCTTTGTAAGGTCTATTCGGGAGTACTGGAGAGGAGGGTCCGTCTGGGAGTCGAATCTCAGATTCAGGAGGAGCAGCGTGGTTTTCGTCCTGGCCGTGGAACAGTGGACCACCTCTACATCCTCGGCAGTTTACATGGTTTGTGGACTTGGAGAAGGCGTTCGTCTCTGTCCCTCGGGGAGTCCTGTAGCAGGTGCTTCGGGAGTATGGGGTACCGAACACCCTGATACGGGCTGTTCGGTCCCTGTACGACTGGTGTCAGAGTTTGGTCCACCTTGCCGGCAGTAAGTTGGACTAGTTTCCGGTGAGGGTTGGACTCCGCCAAGGCTGCCCTTTGTCACCGATTCTGTTCATAACTTTTATGGACAGAATTTCTAGGCGCAGCCGAGGCATAGAGGGGGTCCGGTTTGGTGGCATCAGTATTGCATCTCTGCTTTTTGCAGATAATGTGGTTCTGTTGGCTTCATCAAGCCATGATCTCCAATTCTCACTGGAGCGGTTCTCAGCAGAGCGTGAAGCGGCTGGGATGAGAATCTGCACCTCCAAATCTGAGACCATGGTCCTCAGTCGGAAAAGGGTGGCGTGCCCTCTCCAGGTCATGCCCTCTCCAGGTCGGGGATGAGAGAGTGCCCCAAGTGGAGGAGTTCAAGTATCTTAAGCGGTAGAAAATTGATGGATGGACCTACAAAGTGGTAGAGGAGGTCCTGTACAGAAGATAATATTCAAATAGTGCAAAGTTGTCGTGCACTGTGATGGAGTTTGTGTTCACAGTAATGTCTACAAAGTCATAAAAAGTAAAAGTAACTGGGGCTTTAAGAATAACTAAACGGAATTAGTGTCAAGCTGTTTTACAACCTGTTCCCCCATTCTACTGTGGTGAATGACCAAGATACTTGACTATAGAAGAAGTAAGCGTTTCACTTTGCTGCTCTAACAGTTTCCACTCTTATGGAAGGACTCTTTACTAGATTTTTGTGCGTGTCTGTCAGAATTTTTGTCCATTTGTGAGATCACTGATGTTTAATCCGAAAGAGAGAGCCTGGCTCACCAGCTCCGTTTTAGTTAATCCAAAATTGCTTTGTGGGGTTGAGATGAAGTTCCTTGACACCAAACCAATCCAAGTTTGCCTATGACCTTGCTCTGGGCCATAGTCATGCTGTAGCAGACTGCTCAAACGGTTCCCACTAGATGGGAACATACGATTGACCAAAAATGTCTAAGATGAACATCTCACCAAAAATACAGTTACAGTATAAATTCAAATACTGAGGATCTTGTCTAGATTTACTCAGGAATTGACTTACTCAGTGTGAAATCTGGGCCCGTTTAATTGAACACAAAGCTGATATACTTGCAGGAATCTAAGAAAGACACATGGGATCTTAAATGGTAATTTACAGACTCATGAAGTGGAATTGGATAATTTCCCACAGCACACCTGATGATTTCTTACGGCACACTAATGCTGTGGGACAGTAATCACTGCCCTCGTGGATGAGTACTTCCACGTGTACAGCACAGCACTGTAGAGTGGAGTCATGTTAACTGTTGGAGGAATATGATTTAGTCAACATTTGACTAAAACCTTTGTTTTGAGCTATTAAATATAAACATATTTCAAATAAAACTGCATACAGATAGAAAGCGGATGTCCATCGATCCATCCATTTACTGAGCCGCTTCTCCTCACTCGGGTCGCGGGCGTGCTGGAGCCTTTCCCAGCTATCATCAGGCAGGAGGCGGGGTACACCCTGAACCTGTTGCCAGCCAATCGCAGGGCTGAATGGTTGTTCGTTTATCAACCATTCACACCTACGGGCAATTTAGAGTTGTCAATCAACCTACCATGCATGTTTTTGGGATGTGGGAGGAAACCAGAGTGCCCGGAGAAAACCCACGCAGGCACGCGGAGAACATGCAAACTCCACACAGGCGGGGCCGGGGATTGAACCCCGCTCCTCAGAACTGTGAGCCAGACGCTCTAACCAGTCGGCCACCGTGCCGCCACAAGCGAATGTCTTTGCATGAAATACAGTACATACCAGTGGGATGCAAATTGCTTTAGAGGTGTTTCCAAATACCTCTGTCCTCACTGTATAGTGTATATTGCTTTGGTTCTGCTGCCATTTCTGCCAATGTCATGAGTGTAAAGAGAGAGAACAACGAGAGAGATGTGAGCAAGATGAACAGGAGAGAGCGCATGGAGGGCAGGACGAAAGATCGCTGCGAGCAGGGTGGGACAGATAAATGTTGCACATGTCACGCTTGGCTTTTTACTTTGGAGTGCTTGCTGAGACATCTGTCCAATTAACAATCAAATGGAACAAGCATCCCTCCCCCCACACGATCTTTATACATGCAATTTCTCATTAGGGCAATGTTCCCCGTTGCTCGCTGCTGCTGCTTGCACTACAGTTATTTTGTTTACATAAGCAAGAGTGAGGTCAGGCAAACCTCCCTTTTCCTCCTCTTCTGTTCTCTCCATCTCTTGCTTGAGAGAAGTGACTTCTATTTGAGAATACAAACTAATAATTATGTTCCCTCTCCGCTCTGTGGAAATGTGACCTAGTTAGCTGAAGCCTAAGGAGACGTAAAGCACACGCACAAACACAGGAACACCAGAGCACCCTGCTGCTAAAACAAGACATTTTGAGGAGTCCTGTTATTGAATAAAGCAACAGAGGAATAAGTGACGAGGGTGGGGGGGCGGAAGAACCACAGTCGTAATCATCAGAATTAACCTAAAGTTAAGTGTGTTTACAGGCAATATGAAATGTATAATATAGTATTTTCCAATGTTTTCCCACTATATTGCATTTTTTTTATACATCCATCCATTTTCTGTTCCACTTATCCTCACTGGGGTGGCGGGCGTGCTGGCACATGCATGTATATAGACACTACAATCCGTACAGTATTTTTGATACATTTTATACAATTATTTTTGTGTTCAAATACATGTACAATGTTTTAAAAGGTGTGTTTTAATAAGTTTGTGTTTTAATAAGTGTTTTTGAACTGTATGGGAGGGTTATAGCTATATAATAGTTTTTTAAAATATATATTCTCTATCACAGATTTTCACCTATTGTGGGTTTCCTGCTTGGAAGTACCACCTGCGATAAATGGGGGATTCACTGTTCCAGTAATGTTTATAATGAGTGCAATAGATATGGACCTGCATAATGTATCTATTGTACATTATTTATTATGTATTTCATTTATACTGCAGGAAGAGTTTACCAGTGGAGAGTTGAAACCAAAAGCCAAGTTGTTTAGTGCGTTTTAAGAGGTACTGTAAATGTGGCACAATTATTATTCTACTTCAGTATGCAAAGTAAAAAGTCAACACAAAAGTGCGAATGAATCCTTTTAAACTATAACTTGGTTACAGCTCTTCATTTATTCACCATGCACTTACACAACACTGAATAGGGCTGGGCGTTGTTAAGAACCTCAGGATTTGATTCGATTTCGATTCTTAAGTTTGCGATTCGATTTGATTCTTTCGGGTTGCAATTCAATTTGATTCGATTGATTTAAATGTTTCTATCGATTCAGTAAGAAGTAAAAATACATAATGTGTAAATTTGGCAAAATTGTAATTATTTTTGAGGCCTTGTAAAAATATGTCTTAATGTCACATCACATTTTTTAAGCAATAAAACATCTAAAAGTAAAAATTTATATACAGTGGGTACGGAAAGTATTCAGACCCCCTTAAATTTTTCACTCTTTGTTATATTGCAGCCATTTGCTAAAATCATTTAATTTAATTTTTTCCATTCATTAATGTGCACACAGCACCCCATATTGACAGAAAAAAACGAATTGTTGACATTTTTGCAGATTTATTGAAAAAGAAAAACTGAAATATCACACAAAGTATTCAGACCCTTTGCTGTGCCACTCATATATTTAACTCGGGTGCTGTCCATTTCTTCTAATCATCCTTGAGATGGTTCTACACCTTCATTGGAGTCCAGCTCTGTTTGATTATACTGATTGGACTTGATGAGGAAATTGTTGAAAATCGGGCAACCTGAGCAATCAGGGCAGAAGAGCGTTGGTGAGAGAGGTAAAGAAGAACCCAAAGATCACTGTGGCTGAGATGCAGTCAGGAGATGGGAGAAAGTTCTAGAAAATCAACCATCACTGCAGCCCTCCACCATTCGGGGTTATATGGCAGAGTGGCCCGACGGGAGCCTCTCCTCAGTGCAAGACACATGAAAGCCCGCATGGAGTTTGTAAAAAAACACCCGAAGGACTCCAATATGGTGATTCTCTGGTCTTATGAGACCAAGATAGAACTTTTTGGCCTTAATTCTAAGTGGTATATGTGGGGAAAACCAGGTACTGCTCATCACCTGTCCAATACGGTCCCAACAGTGAAGCATGTTGGTGGCATCATCATGCTTTGGGGGTGTTTTTCAGCTGCAGGGACAGGACGACTGGTTGCAATAGAAGGAAAGATGAATGCAGCCAAGTAGAGGGATATCCTGAACAAAAACCTCCAGAGTGCTCAGGACCTCAGACTGGGCCGAAGGTTCACCTTCCATCAAGACAATGACCCGAAGCTCACAGCTAAAATAATGGAGTTGCTTCAGAACAACTCAGTGACTGTTCTTGAATGGCCCAATCAGTGCCCTGACCTAAACCCAATTGAGCATCTCTGAAGAGACCTGAAAATGGCTGTCCACCAACATTCACCATCCAACCTGACGGAACTAGAGAGGATCTGCAAGGAGGAATGGCAGAGGATCCCCAAATCCAGGTGTGAAAAACTTGTTGCATCATTCCCAGAAAGACTCATGGCTGTATTGGCTCAAAAGGATGCTTTTACTAAATACTGAGCAAAGGGTCTGAATACTTATGACTGTGTGATATTTCAGTTTTTCTTTTTCTAATAAATCTGCAAATATTAAAAAAACAACAAAAATATTCTGTCAATATGGGGTGCTGTGTGTACATCAATGAGGAAAAACATTTAAAAGGATTTTTGCAATTGGCTGCAATAGAAGAGTGAAAATTTTAAGGGGTCTGAATACTTTCTGTACCCACTGTACATATGGAGTACAAAAGTAAAAAAAAATATGGCAGTTGTGTATATACACTGAAAAGGTAAAGTGCATGTAAACTTAATATGTTTATTTCCTTTTAGAAATTGCACAATAACAACTTATTTGTTCATATGAAATACAAAAGTTAAAACATGATGACAGCTCTGTCTTGAAAAAGTAATGTGCATGTCTACTTAAACAATGGTTCTTTACTTATCAGGGGTACTATTATTATTCACAGGGTATTTAAGTAATACCTAATGATATAGCATGTTTGCAGCATTGTGAGACAAGCCAGGACCGGTACTTTCTTCGTCAAACCCCATTCATTTATTGCGTCTGTCAACAAGTTTGCTGTTTTACTCCCTCCTGTGTAGCTTCTGTGTAGGGGGCTCTTGTCTTCAGAACATTTGACACGAATTCCCACTCGTTAGAAATTAAATGAGAAGTGATAGTTACGTAGTATGTAGGGGTCAGTCGCTCTTTCTGTCGACTTCAATGACTCCCAAAGCGTGGTCTTAACTCTTTGTACAGTTCCGGGACAGCGACTTCTAGTGTGTTTTTGTGTTGGAATTGCGGATTGTGGTTGGTGTCTTTTGTCCATTTCTGTGTTCTGGATTTACAGGGGAATCCAAAATGACCCCAAATGTCACATAAAGTCGAAGTTGCTCGCTTCACGCTGCTGCTGCAGCCACTGTTTGCTTGAGTAGCCATTGTTTGGCTTCCGTCCATACAATGCACATTTTTTTTTTTTGTTTTTTTTTTGAGCTGATTCTCTTTTAGTGCGGATTCTTGTTTTGACTTAAGTCGATCATCGACGCACCTTCATGCCAGAAACGTGCTCTGGGCGGAACAACCCCAAATGTAGGCATTCCCAATTAAATTTGGCCTTCTGCGTATTCTCCCATCGACTTGTGCTCTTCCTCATACATGCTTCAGATGCTGTATTTAGTCGAGCACTCCGCCATGGTGAACCATTACACTGTAATGAAATGCTGTTAATTTACAGTGAATTTAGAACAATATGTTACTGTATTTCATAATAACTGTAAAATACTGTTAGTCATCCCTTGCAGGTAAATCAACAGTTAAATTAGTCATTTAACAATAACGGTAAATAACTAATTTAACATAATAAAGCAGAATTTTTAATGAATAGCTGCAAATTAATGGTGGATTACAA
Organism: Phyllopteryx taeniolatus; assembly: GCF_024500385.1. Taxonomy (NCBI): domain Eukaryota; kingdom Metazoa; phylum Chordata; class Actinopteri; order Syngnathiformes; family Syngnathidae; genus Phyllopteryx; species Phyllopteryx taeniolatus. The sequence continues at coordinate 25,955,408 of NC_084502.1, read as the reverse complement.
TTGTATCGTACTGTATTTTAAATAATTGTAAAATATTGTTAGTCATCCTTGCAGGTGAATTAACAGTTAAATTAGTAATTTAAAAATTACAATAAATAAATCATTTTAACAGCATAAAACAGTATTATCTAAATTCACGGTGGATGACAATACCTTACAGTATTTTTTAATAATTAGGGTTCAGTGTCTTGCCCAAGGACACTCCAACAGTAGACAGTCAAAACTGGGATTGAAACCACCAACTCTTTGGTAACTCACCCCAAAGTGATGGAAATATGCGCACCATCTTCCCTTCACATGCCCACGCCAGCATCTTGCTGATGAGTGAGGGTTTATGTTTCAATTTTGGTGACAACACTTCGTAATTAGTCAAACTTTTGACGTTACTCATTTTGGAGTGAGAAGACATGAATATCTTAACTTTGGACAGCAAAGCCTGCTCATCATTCCAACCAGAAGAACTCTCACAGGACTGTTCGTTAGTATCTGGCTTTCATGTTTAACGTACAAACTGGCTCCAGATTGATATGCCATTCAGTCTCGAATAAAAAGCCCTGTAACAGTTTCTTTTATTCGTGGCGTCACCTTATCGTGGTGGAGGGGTTTGTGTGTCCCAATGATCCTAGGAGCTAAGTTGTCTGGGGCTTTATGCCCCTGGCAGGGTCACCCATGGCAAACAGGTCCTAGGTGAGGGACCAGACAAAGCACAGCTCAAATGAACCCTTATAATGAATTGCTTCAATGTCAGTTTTATCAGTTTCCCTTGCTCGGACACTGGTCAAAGGGGAATGCAGCTTTGGTGGCTACTGAGGCAGAAACTCTGGCATGGGAGGAGTTTGTTGAGGTCATGGAGAATGGCTTCCTGACAGCTTCGAGGAAATTCTGGTCCACTATCCGGTGTCTCAGGAGGGGGAAGCGGTGCACCCTCAACACTGTGTATAGTGAGGATCGGGCGTTGCTGACCTTGACTCGGAACATTGTGAGTCGGTGGGGAAATACTTCGAAGACCTCCTCAATTCCACCGACACGCCTTCCCATGAGGAAGCAGAGTCTGGGGTCTCTGAGGCGGGTTCTCCTATCTCTGGGGTTGCGGTCACCAAGGTGCTTAAAAAGCTCCTCGGAAGAAAGGCCCCGGGGGTGGATGAGATTCGCCCAGAGTTCCTAAAGGCTCTGGATGTGGTAGTCCCCCTTTTTAAGAAGGATTGGAGGGTTTTCCAACTGCAGCCTACCTGGTAAGGTCTATTCAGGGGTGCTTGAGAAGAGGGTGCGTCGGGAAGTCGAATCCCTGAGTAGGAGCAGTGTGGTTTTCGTCCTGGCCGTGGAACAGTGGACCAGCTCTACACCCTCTGCAGGGTCCTCGAAGGTGCATGGGAGTTCGCCCAGCTAGTGTTTTGTGGACTTGGAGAAGGCGTTCGACCGTGTCCCTCGGGGAGTACTGTGGGGGGTGCTTCAGGAGTATGGGGTACCGAACCCACTGGTACGGGATGTTCGGTCCCTGTACGACCAGTGTCAGAGTTTGGTCCACATTGCTGGCAGTAAGTTGGATTTGTTTCCGGTGAAAGTTGGATTCCGCCAAGGCTTCACTTTGTCACCGATTCTGTTCATAAGTTTTATGTTCCGGGCATGTCCCACCGGTAGAAGACCCCGGGGACAACCCAGGACATGCTGGAGAAACTATGTCTCCCGGCTGGTCTGGGAGCACTTCGGGATCTCCCCGGAAGAGCTGGATGAAGATGCTGGGGAGAGGGAAGTCTGGGCTTCCCTCCTAAAGCTACCGCGACCCGACCTCAGATAAGCGGAAGAAAATTGATGGCTGGATGGATTTACAGAAATTTAAAGCAAAAATAATGGACCATCCAACCTCACACCTGTACACAACTGTGATGGGTTAAATGTGGAGGAAAAAACTCTAGTGAGTATGTGTTTGCGACAAAAAAAGTTTATATAGTATAGTTTAATTTATTAAAAATACAGTGACATACAGTCAAAATAAATTACCAGCTCGCACCGTTAAATTAAGGTAACATACTGTAAGCCATAATACGGTAATATACAGTACTGTTAAAATAAATTATGGTAGATAATTACAGTACCGTAATGTTACAATCACATCATTACAGTAAATGCACTGTAAAATTACTGTAAATTACTGATGTCCCTGCTACCAGTAATTTTTTTTCCTTTGGAGATTTGGAGTTTTTTCCCCCCCCTCATCTTTATTGAACATATACAAAACAAAACATATCAACCAGATAGTCAATTGGGAAAATAAGGAACAAAGAGACAATACACAAGGAATGTACATGTTCTCTTGAATTTTAGATGCAGTTACAATTTACATCACACGTACTAATTATAATGTAAAAGAGACTTCCAGAAAGCTATACAAAACTCCACGATCAAAGATTTCGCGACAGCCTCCACTGTCAGTGAATCACGCCTCTTTGGTAAGAGTGCCCTCAATCACAATTTGCACGCAGTGGGTGTGTCAGAAGTATAGATGGGAGACTCCGCGTGAATAAAATGTGCAGCTGTTTAAAAAAAGGAAAGAATCAAGCCCTAAATGCAAAGGCAGGGTTTGTGACGATGTCCTGAGCCAATGTTCTAAATGTTTTTAAAGACCAGACAAGAGACTGCGACGTCCTGATGTCTTTAACTCAACATTCACTCAAACCCAAACTTGTACACTCCTTTTCTTTGCTGCATGTTCACAAGCATCTGCCTACTTCTCCTCATTCATTTTGCCCCCCACCATTCTTAGTCCATGTTCTAAGGAAGTGTATCAACTTTTTCCATGGAAACAGAGGTTTATTTCCACAGGTGGACCACAGCTTGGTCTAATTAGAATAAGTGCACTGAAAACAGATACTTTTTCATTTAGTTATTTCTCTGCTAAATTCACACCATTAAACCTTAAAATGAGCGATGTGCCCAAAAACAAAACGTTGAACACTCATTGAAACTTAAAAGGTCTGAATTCAAACACTTTGTGTTTATGATAGGTGGTCTCATATGTTTGTTAAGCACTGCTACACTACAATAATCTCTGATAGCTTGACTATATCGATTGAAAATTACGGTAGAGCATAGACGGCAGGCATGCGCTGACCTTTGCTATCATGTCAAATATACTTATTTTCCCTTCCCCAAAAATGAAAGAAACACAATAAATAGGAGCGTTTTGAGGAGAGTCAGAAAATGGTAGCTGAAAAGTCTCTGGGTTACCTAATTTATATACACAAAGTATGGCAAACTATTAGAAACTGCTTCCAGCATGATGCAGTGCATTTCTGTATCACTGCAAACTACAAGCACAATGATAAACATCTAATTTTGAAATCTAACGTTTCCATTAAAGATACTCTTATCTGTTGCTTTGCCTGTTGCTGAGTGTGCACCATAACACAGTCAGCACTTCTCTGTAATTTTGTAAGCAGTATGCTTAGTAAAGCCTAAAGGAGAATAAACAACCGTTTATGGCGGTTTCCGCAGTGATGTGGGTGGATTTCTGGGAGGCATCAACAGGAGCCGTTTCCATAGTTACAACTCATTAGGAGGCAGTTTGAGCAATCTGATGCTGTCCACGATCAAAGCACTTGCAGGGGAGTGGATAAGGTGAGCAGAGGCCAATGAAGGGAGTTTAAGAAGTGATAAAAGGACCTACAGTAGTTACCAGTTTACCGATGGACCAGATGGGACATCAGTGTAATGATTGCTTTTACCAAAATCCAGCAAATCAAGAATAGAATTGGATTAAAATGAACATAGAGGTTGAGGGGTCATTTTGAACAAATCATGATGCCCTCCTGGGATGTAAACACCACAACAAGGAATTGCAATTCCCATAGAAATTGCATGTGAACGAAATGAATTGAGGACTTACGCTGGTTAATACATCAAAGTGTCTTAGGTTTTATGTTCATTAATCTGTCCAGCACTTTGTGAAAGCTGGGGTTGTTGTTAGTGCTATATGAATAAAGTTGAGGTGAGTTTCAACAAAATTAGAATTATATTTTTTTTTTTTAAAAAGCCAAATGTAAACACGGTAGTTCAGCAAGGGTCGAACTCGCGCATAAAAAATCCTCATTAACCAACCAACCAGCCACCATTAATGCCAGTGGCAATGCACTCAGCCATATAGCCACAGTTGTCAACCAGAGGCCAAACCATTCTTAAGCCAGCCAAAAAGCGAGTGCAGCTAGTACAGCAAAGTTTCAAAAAACGTGTCTTGGAAATTGCTTAGAAATCAATAAATAGTTATTCCAATCTTTGAATCCCGCCATTTTTGCTGCTGATCGTCTGAGGACGTCGCCAGACACGGCTGATACCACGGGGGTGGGAGGGGTTAACGGTTATTCGTAATTGGTAACTTTGTTATCGGCTGTGGCCGCTGGAATCTGACGCCCCACCTCGGCTATATCTTCTGCATTGTACATGACCCCGCCCCGCGTGTCCTAATTTAACGAGACAGTAAACGTCTCAGTACGGTGGCTGAGCGCCCAAACTGGAAGCGACATCATGAAATGGCGATAAACAAATCAATTTTACTCACCGTTCACAGAATACTTTTTAATCCTACTAATGTAAAAATATATACACATATCTTATATTTTTATTAGAATATTTAATTTTCATTAACTTTTTATACTCTTATTCAGAGTGACTGCTGAGCAGTGGGGCAGTGCCCCTACCGTCCTTATTGACCGGTTGCCACTGCTCTGCAGTATTTCATTGTGATGCATCTCAAGATTAATCACTGAGTTATCTAGAGAATCACCTCCACATACATACCGAAGGTTTCTTTTTTTTTACAATATGGCAGACTGGATTATTCAATAATCAAGTCAAGGGGCCCATACAGTATGCTTGGTGGCAAGACTGTGAGAGGTCACGCAGACCTCGCTCTTTTTCACTCCCTCCCATTTACATCAGCATGACCCTCGTGTAACGTCTGACTGGGCTCATATGAAATGTTGATGTGCTATGAAGCCTGCCTTGAAGACAGACCTACTGTCGTGTTGCCATTGGAGCACAATGTACATGAAGATTTGGGGTGGTGGTGGCGGCAAGGAGTGTGATCACTGAGGTATTCTGCCCTCTGGCAAACTGGGCTGCACTGGGGACTGGCTTACTAATTGGATCCCCACCCCCCCTTTCTGAATGAGCTCTCTTTCCTTTTCACACACAGCAACGCCATCACACCCCAACCCTCCTTCCCCATCCACCCCCTGGCTTGTTCCCGCCCTACGGCAAAGGGAGTCATAGTGTGCCATGTCACCCTGTGAATGTGTAACGGCGGCCCTTGGGCTGTCTTGGCCTTGCTTGTCCTCGTTTTCAGTCTCACATCAACCTTTTATGTCTGTTTTACATGGTGTAATGGGAATTCTGTTGTTTACTATAGACAGAAGCCCCGTTTATCGCAGGGAATATGTTCCAGACCCACCATGATAGGTGAAAATCTGTGAAACAGAGAGACCGTATACAAATCTTTTTAACGTTAAACGTTCCAACCTGCTTACTGGCAGTCACACGTCGCTCATGCTGACCTCTGGTTTCAAAAGTCTGATTTTGTGGCTGCTGTCTTCAATTTGTTCCACCTGCTGTTGGTGCAAAGCTGTCACAGACGTGGATGTTAGAACAGTTCCTCAAGCGAACATATCTATGATTTTTACACATTTACACAGCATCTAAGATGAGATTCTTACATTTCACGCCATTTATTTTTGTTTTTTCACATTGCAACACACTCTGTACACTACTTGGAAACAAGCAGCGTGAGTCACACAGCGTGACAAATGGACCCCGTAGGAAAGGGGTGGGGCTGCTTCGTCCTATATCCTGATTGGTTCAGTCCACCTTCTTTATTGAAGAAGGACCAATGGGCTGCCCTTCTTCATTCCTCGAAGAGGTTAGGTCGATTTCGTACTATATTCTGATTGGTTTAATCCGCTGTCTACAGTAAAGATAAACCAATTGGCTGCCCCCTCTAAATTTTGCGCCCGTCTCTTAAAAAGAAAAAGAGGGGGAAAAAAATCACCCCCAAAGGACTGCCGGCCCACTGGGCATTTGCCAGGTATGTCCGAAGGCCAGTCCACCCGTGGCTGGAACTGAGGCCTTAGACAACATGGAGGGAATTATGAACAGTTTAAAATACTAGTCCGTGTCAGCGCAAAACTTGCAGGCTTCTGCTATGAAGCAAAAAAGAAAAACAAGCTTTAATAATGACTGTTTCGACTCACATAAATGTAATTATGTTTTACATTCCCTTAATATTATGCAATACACATACAGTATATTTAATTTGTCGCACAGCATTTACATCACATGCATGAATATCTGAAATTGTGTGACACCAAGTTATGTATAACAGTTTTTATCTTTTATCTTTGCTCCTAAAGTAACGACAATGGAAGACAAACTCTTTCCTAAAGTAGTAATTTCTTAACATTAGAAATTCTGCTACATATGGGATGTTTTTTTTTTTCCCCCCAGTCGGTAGCTTTCACAGATCCACCGACCACAGTGATTACTGATTAATACAGACAAATATTGTTTTTGCACGATGCAGTACACATGGAAAACAGTCCGATGTTATAAAATATGTTGTAGATGTTTAAAGGCTTTAAGAGTAGGAAAAGCCTGTCTGTGGATAAAAGTTTGATTGTGTGTCTGTTGGAATTAACATGCTTACTAAAACTGTTCCCACAAGGTTGGGAACATAGAATTGTCCATGATGTCTTGGTTCGATGAATAATTAAGCACTAAGCGGTCTAGTCAATTCATTGAATGGTTCGTACTAATTATTTAGGATTACAAGTTATCTGGACCAGTGGTTCTCAAACCTTTTATGCCAAGTACTACCTCAACAAATTACTACCTCTCCAAGTACAAACATCATGATAAACATAATATAGTAGCGCAGAAGGCCTAAGTGTTCATCAATAATGAGGCAGCGGTTTGGTCTCTAAAAAGTATTTTTTAAATTATTTATATAATTGTAAGCCACTCTAACATAATGCACAGTTTGTGAACAGTAACACTTAATTTTTTTAGGATAATAAAACACTAATTGAATTATTCAATTCAAATTTATTGCACATAAGTTTAAAATTGCAGCTGAATAAATGTTTGGACAAAATGTTCTAAAAGAATAAATGCAAATCTATTGTACTCAAAATTAAATACAACTGAACTGTACTTAACAATCTGTAACAATGCAGAGTTTGAAAATATAATTCACTGATTCTTTTGCATACCACTAGAGGAACGTAAACACTTTGCAAGTTACTGATCTAGTGTCCAGATGGGTCTTCAAGAGTGACCAGCTTAGAAGTATAGAAGCTGCCTGTAAAGATCCATGATGTACAGTATAATATCTGAGACTAGACGGTGTTGTTTTGTTCAGTGTCCGTGATAGGGATTAGCTGTGTTGCACAATCGTACATGTAGAATATCAGCATTGGCCTGATATTTAAAGGGCATCTGGCAGAGCTTGATGAGCTCAGAGGAGATGACTGGACATTAAGAAGTGACATCAGATTCGTGAATGAACATGTTTTTGACAGCATGGGAAATGGAAAGTCACGGAGCAGCATCATTAAGACGCACTATGTTCCGAATTAAACTTTTACCAAAGCGTTATGTGTCTTGTTAATAAAATTACAGTGGAATTTTCATGGATTTAGGAGAACAAGATTTTGGAGTAATAACCAACTTTATTTTGAATCACCCAAACAGGCTGTCTTTTATGTGAATACAGCAGGCAGCACATTCTTGTTTGTACTCCCACATATCAGGCTCCCTGCACCGTGCAGATGGTCAGAGCTAAAAACGCCATCCCAAGCAGACTTATTGATTTTATGTTGCATGTGAGACTCAGGGGGAATAAATCTGGCAGCTACACTTTATTACTAGAAATTGCAGTTCTTTCAGAAATGGCATGTGGATGTTGATAGATATCATCACTGAGACAAACTGGCAATGAAATCAAATGAAAAAACTCACCCTGCTGAATACATCAGCGCATATGGCTGTGAGTTGGGCATTTTCCATCGAAAATGTAAATAGACTTGGAAAAAATAAGGAAAACCACAATGAATGGTACACATTGTACACGGGACATTGACTGAAAAACTGGACAGCAGGACTTCAACAGAAATACAGTACATAATGTACAAATAATTTGTTAAAAAAAAAAAAGTCCAGTGTTTTAACAGCCCCTCCAAATGATCTGCAATTTCCACATTTTTAGAATGATGGCGCTTCCATTTGAAACCCGCAAGAAGTTTCCTTCATTTCTAGCACAAATGCACAGACAAATCATAAAGCTATAATTTCATTGCATCTCCATTTGTGCTTCTTTATATTGCAATCTGCACTTTTCATTGTTCTCTCACTGGGTTACTTTGTACCTCTTTAAAAATTCATCAACTTTTAATGTGACATCTGGCAAAGTGCCCTGTAAGCTTTTTGAATTATTTGACATGGTCTTTAAAAGTGAAAAATCACTGAAAATAAATATCACCCTTTTTTTCCCAGTACCAAATATGCTGGCGTGGGAAGCACGATGGCACTATCATCTCAGAGCAAGAAGGTCTCAGGGAAACAAGGAATTTGAAACAATTTTAAATGCTGTATATACTCCCTCTGCTTGTGTCTGTTTTCTGTGGGTATTCTAGCGTCCTCCTATTCACCAAAAACGTACATTAGGTTCACGGAACACTCTAAATTGTCTGTTTCTTTGTTTGCAGTTCAGTTAGAATACTGTACAACAATTTTAGCCTACAAAGAAGTACAGTAATCCCTCATTTATCGCAGGGATTACGTTCCATGTGACCGAAGTATGCCTGTTTTTGTGTTGAACAGGAGTGACCATGAAGCTGATGGACGAGGTTGCGGGCATTGTGGCAGCACGCCACTGCAACACCAACATTGTCACTGCCTCTGTGGATGCCATCAACTTTCATCGCAAGATTAAGAAAGGTGACCATTGTGATGACAACACTGCTCATCACCAAAATAGCACCATAGTTACAGTAAAGCGTGGCAGCGGCAGCAACACATTTTGGGTTTTTCTTCAGTTGGAACCGGGGACTGAGTCAAGGTGGAGGGAATTATGAACACTTCGAAATGCCAGTTAATATTAGTACAAAACCTTCAGGCTTCGGCTAGAGAGCAAAATATGTCAGAAAAAAGCCTACTAGAACATCCAACCATCCATCCCATCCTTCCATTTTTCTTTGGTAGGGAAGTCCAGACTTCCCTCTCCCCAGCCATTTCATCCAGCTCTTCCGGGGGGATGCCATGTATATTCACAAGCTGCCCGAGAGATGTAGTCTCCTCAGTGTGTCCTGGTCGTCCCCGGGGCCTCCTCCCGGTGGGATGAGCCCCTAACACCTCACCAGGGAGGCACCCAGGGGGCATCCTAACCAGATGCCCGAGCCACCTCATCTGCAGCTCTAATCTGAGCGCCATGCGGATGATCAAGTTTCTCACCCTATCTCTAAGGGAGAGCCTGGACACCCTGCGGAGAAAACTCATGTAGCCCGCTTGTATCGGTGATCTTGTTGTTTTCGGTCACGGCTCGTCACCATAGGTGAGGGTAGGAACGTAGATCGACTTTGCTTTTTGGCTCAGCTCCTTCTTCACCAAGACCGATCGATACAGAGTCCGCATCCGGTAACATGATCCACTCTGTCTCAATGTCCCTCGTAGTGAGGTGAGAGTTGAAACTCCTTCTTTCCTCCCAAACATTTCCTTCCAGGTCTCAGTCATGCCTACGTGAGCATTGAAGTCCCCCAGCAGAACAATGGAGTCTCTAGCAGGGGTGCTCTTCACCACCCACTCCAAGGACTTCCAAAAGCATGGGTACTGAACTTCTCTTTGGTGCATAGGCACAAACAACAGTCAGGACCCATCCGCCTACCCGAAGGCCGGAGGGAGGCTACTCTCTCATCTACTGGGGTGGACCCCAACATACAGGCACTGTCGTGGTGCAATAAGTATGGCCTCAGTCCAGAGTGGAAGAGAGTCCAATCCCTCTCAAGAAGACTTGTACCGGAGCCCGGTGTGTTGAGGCGAGCCCGACTATATCTAATTAGAATTTCTCGACATCGTACACCTGCACAGGCTCTTTCCCTGCCAGTGAGGTGACGTTTCACGTCCCTAGAGCTAGCTTCTGCAGCTGGGGATCGAACCGCCAAGGTTCCCTCCTTCAGCCGCCGCCCAGCTCACACTACACCTGACCCCTATGGCCCCACCTACACATGGTTAGCCCATGGGAAGGGAGACCCATGAGCCCCTCTTCTAGGCCTGGCTCCAAAGGAGGGCCGCGGTGAAAGCGCAATCCAAAATTCGTATTTTTCATTTGGGTTTTTTAAACCAAGTTTTGTCTGGTCCCTCACATAGGACCTGTTTGCCATGGGTGACCCTACCAGGGGGATAAAGCCCTGGACAACTTAACTCCTGGGATCATTGGGACAAACAGACCCCTCCACCACGATAAGGTGACGGCTCAGGGAGGGGCCTACTGGTATGAGGAAGGATTTGTCTCAAAATTATTAAATATCTGCGATTTACACGTTTTTCCAATCCACAAATATATCTGCGGTTTAAACATTTTTCAGATGCACAAATATATCCGCGATTTACACTTTTGTCAAATCCAACAAATATAGTCGCGATTTACGTGTTCTTTTTTGTTGTTGTTGTGTGAGCATTGATCATGACTTATCATTTGTAAATATTCAATTCTTTTGCTTGTGAATTGTTAGTGCGTTTGTGGATCAGCGGGCATGCACTTTTATTTTTGAGACAAACGTTAACGCAGTTTTCTAGATAGTCGCGCGTGCGCGCAGTCATTTATTTGGGGTTTACCAGAAGCACTCTAAATGGTGGTGCATTTAATGTGATTGGGAAATTCTGAACACAGCCACATCTCCAGTTATGAGAGGGTGTGTGCACATGTAACCATATTATCTTGGTTGTTTATTTTTCCTCCTCCTCTCAAAAATAATAATATATTTTTTTCAAATGGGTTTTACAGATTATGCTGTAGGTTACATTAATGCTTTAACAGGTTTGAAATGATTTATCTTGGGCTCATTTTTATCTGACAAAAGCCTGGCATTTGAACAGGGGTTTGTTGACCTTTTTATATCCACTGCATCTAGACCAGGGGTGGGCGAAGTATGCACCGAGGGCCACATACAACCTGCTTTCTTTATAATCCGGCCCACCAAGCATTAAATTATGGGGGGGGAAGTCCATTGCATGATTGGTTTCACCTGCCTGGCTTGTTACCAGGAACTCCTTAAATATCATAAAGATCTATTTGAGGTCTCTGTCATTTTGATTTGGCAAGCAATGTTTTACTTTTTAACCTTTGAAAACAGTTGAATCACATTTTTTTCCTCCCCTTGTTAAGGCTGTGTGGTGACTGTAGCGGGCCGTCTGACATTCGCCAGCAACAAGTCCATGGAGATAGAGGTGGTGGTAGATGCCTGTTCGCTGGTCGACACGGAGAAAGTTAGCTATCGTGCAGTCTCTGCCTTCTTCACCTTCATCTCGCTGGACAAGTACGGCAAAGCTCAGCCCGTCCCTCCTCTTAAGGTTGGTGACATCTTGCAGACTCTGAAGTATGAACCTCAAATGTCTCCGGCCCTGTTATAACATATCACCTTATTTGTCCAATGAAGTCAGACACCTTATAGAGTGAATTATTTTTTTTTTGTAGATTTGATGTACATTCAGTGATTAGTACAGTGGTATTATATGGTGGCTGACAGGGGCAAATGCGTTGCAAATGGTCTTATGCTGCAAACCCAGGAATGACACAAAACAAAAAACACACAAAGGAAAAATGCTGCAAACACAAAAAAATGCACACAAATCCCCCCAAAACTGCGAGAGAAATGCTGCAAGTTCACGCCACACAACGGAAGTTCATTAGGCCACTAGGGGGCACGACCTACGGGACGGACCAGTCCTGTAAGACCAAATGCATCACAGGTATGTATAGGTAGATACGACACGCGCATTTTGAGCTCCATGCCAACGTTGACGCTAAACTAGGGAGGTCAAATTCGTCAGTGCATTCCAAGTGTCTGGATGGCGAGAAAACCAAAAGACCAAGGATGCTGGCACATTGTGCTGCTTACGGTTGAACGCTGTACAATTACGACAAGGGAATTGGAAGTCCATTTCGCATTCAATTTGTTTTTATTTTTTGCTTTCATCAAACGCTGCGTATTGATAGCATATGCTTTGGCGTTGACAAAACAGTAACGCTCATGTGAATCAGTTGAGAAATGAGCAAGTTTTTGGGGGATTTGCGTGTGTTTTGTTGTTTTCCTTTTGTACTTTTCTGTGATTGCAACATTTTCATCTTGCAGCATTATTCTTTTGCTGTTTTTTTGTGATTCCAGCCTGTTTATCTTGCAGCATTTTTCTTTTGCTGATGTCTTTGATTGCAGCATTATTTTTCATCTTGCATTTATTTTTTTATTTTTTTTATTTTTTTGCAGTTTTATGTGCTTCTGTGTTTTTTTTGTCCTGCATCATTTCTGCTATCTGTTTGCGGCACATTTTCCCCTGTCAGCCACCGCACTATATATTTATATTATATTTAGTATATTTATATTTAGTTGCAGCGGCACGGTGGGCGACTGGTTAGAGCGTCAGCCTCACAGTTCTGAGGACCCGGGTTCAATCCCCGGCCCCGCCTGTGTGGAGTTTGCATGTTCTCCCCGTGCCTGCGTGGGTTTTCTCCGGGCACTCCGGTTTCCTCCCACATCCCAAAAACATGCATTAATTGGAGACTCTAAATTGCCCGTAGGCATGACTGTGAGTGCGAATGGTTGTTTGTTTCTATGTGCCCTGCGATTGGCTGGCAACCAGTTCAGGGTGTACCCCGCCTCCTGCCCGATGATAGCTGGGATAGGCTCCAGCACGCCCGCGACCCTAGTGAGGAGAAGCGGCTCAGAAAATGGATGGATGGATGGATATTTAGTTTCTCATAAAACCTTTATTGTACCCAAATTGTACACATCTTTTGTGGCGTTGCTTAAATACCACTGTATTTTTTATAAAAACGAGCATTTCTGGGAACAAAAAATACATGAAAATTCTCAAAAATAAGCAACAAATTACGTGATCATTGTGTGAACTTAAGTAGGATTTTAAATTAACATTGCATGTAACCTGGTACTATAGCCTCTACATCCATATAGAACACATTTCATAGGCATTTTTTGACCAATTAACTAATTGTCCATTTTAAAAAAAAAAAAAAAAAAAAAAAAAAAAAAAAAATGAAAATGGATGGATGGATGGATGGATATTTAGTTTCTCATAAAACCTTTATTGTACCCAAATTGTACACATCTTTTGTGGCGTTGCTTAAATACCACTGTATTTTTTATAAAAACGAGCATTTCTGGGAACAAAAAATACATGAAAATTCTCAAAAATAAGCAACAAATTACGTGATCATTGTGTGAACTTAAGTAGGATTTTAAATTAACATTGCATGTAACCTGGTACTATAGCCTCTACATCCATATAGAACACATTTCATAGGCATTTTTTGACCAATTAACTAATTGTCCATTTAAAAAAAAAAAAAAAAAAAAAAAAAAAAAAAAAGTTATGCAGGAATCATCTTGCATCATGAAGCGCTTTAATGCGGAAATTTTTAATTACAAGAAAAATACCTTTCTAATACTCAAATTTGAGCCGCTTTACCAGTCTTCATAAAGCATAACATTTAACCACTATAACAAACACCGGAATGGAAGTAAGTACCGTATTTTCACGACCATAAGGCGCACCGTATTAAAAGGCGCAGGCATGGTAAAACATACGGTAGCATGCATGCACGCTAAAACAATGTTTTTAAAAAGGCAGCGGGAGCAAAACTGAGTTTGGTTGTACTTTATTGAAGTGTTTAACAATCAATATACTCACGTTATTTTTTGATCAATCCTCATCTTCTGTATCCGAAATGAACAGCTGGGCAAGTTCTCCATCAAACACAGCAGGTTCCCTCTCGTCATTGTCGGAGTCAGTCTTGTTGCCGTGCGGCTCCTCACAAATGATGCCGGCTTTTACGAAAGCTCGAACAAGAGTGCAAGCAGACACGTTAGCCCAAGCATCCACAATCCATTCACAAATTGTGGCGTAACTCTCCCGGCGCTGCCTCCAAGTCTTAGTAAAGCTGTGTTCGCCATCTCTCATTCATCGCTCCCACGCCGCTCACAACTTCACTTTGAACGCCCGGTTTACATCGATGTCCAGCGGTGGGAGTTCATTAATCCATTGCTCGAGTTGGTCTTCCAACTCGGGCCACCTCGCCTTGTTTCCGCGGAAACTCAGCTTCGTCTTCTTGACTTGGCGAAGCTCGTTTTCCATGGATTCGTTGATCTTGAATTCTCTCGCGGCGGCTCGATTCCCATGTTACTCCGCGTAACTGATAGCTTGCAGTTTAAACTGTGCTTCGTAAGTGTGTCTCTTCGTAGGTGCAGTTTTCGACTGCGGTCAAGCCAGCCTCCACTCGTAAAGTAGCAGTCAAGACAGCCCCCCCCTAATTTTGTTCATACTAGGCATTACGGTAATAGGTCGCCAACTCGCGGTGAAAGCCACCTTCAAAATAATACGGACATCAGTGTTCTTCGGTTAAGGAATGCAACTAGCAAAGTTAATTTGAATCTTGAGATACGTTAAAAAATGTAGTTTATTTGATATCTTAGGAAAAATAAATGGTAAATGGACAGCACTTATACAGCACTTTATCTACATCATCACAGTGCCCAAAGCGCTTTACAAAGCCTCACATTCACACACACATTCATAAACCAATGGGCGACTGCTGCCATGCGCTTTGGGCACTGTGATGGTGTAGATAAAGTGCTATATAAGTACAGTCCAATTACCATTTATTTTTCATAAGATATCAAATAAACTACATTTTTTAATGCCTCTCAAGATTCAAATTAACCTTGCTGGTTGCATTCCTTAACCGAAGAGCATTGACGTCCGTACTATTGGGAAGCTTTTATTTTGAAGGTGGCATTTACTGCGAGTTGGGAACTTATTACCACAATGCCGAGTATGAACAAAATTAGGGCCGGCTGGCTTGATTGCTGCTTTAGGAGCGGAGCCTGGCTTGACCGCAGTCATTTTCGGGGGTCCTTAGCCAAACCGATGTTGTTTTGCACAATGCACATACCGGCGCTATATACCTACTGGGGGCGCAGCCTTCAGCGCAGCCTTCCCCCTTTAACGCCCGCATACTGTCCTCAGCCACGTCCACTTTTCCTCTGTATAAGCAGCATGTCGGCAGGAAATGCTCCCAGTCAGTCAAGCGGAGCGCTCATCACAAAACAACATTTATAGATTTTGGAACTCGGCGCGCCTTATGTGGCGCCCAGTCCATTTTGCAGAAATTTTGAGATTTTAAGTGCGCCTTATGGTCGTGAAAATACGGTAATTGTAATTTGTAGGGTTGGCCCGCAGCATAGATTAAAAGGAACATTTGACTAGGGGGTTCTTTATAACCAGTATCAAGATCAAACCTATGAACTAAAAGGCAATGTGTGTGGCACTAACCCAATTGACTTAATATTCATTAATTAATGTTTCCGCTAAAAGTTAAATATAGCATTGTTCAAATAGTTATTTGGGACTGTTTTATCACGTCAAATGGTTTATATGTGCAAGTTTTATCTTGACTTCCTGTTTGAAGCTTGTAGCCTTTTATTTTGAAGGGTACCCACCGGAACTTTCGGAACGAAAAGTAACTTCACACGACACCAGTGAATTTTGAAAAGGAAAGTAATGTAACCAAATGCTATAAAATGTTGATTCCTTGCCGTACCCACCGATGAGGCCCAAGATTAGTGTTTGTGACACTGTGAGAGAACGTTTGTGAATTTTGTCCCAATTCATTGTGATGTAAAGTTGCTAGTTTGACCTTTTGAAGTTTTAGCTCAATGTGAAGCTTCTTTTCTGTCATCGGCTCTTGCGTTGGTTTGAAGACTGAAATAAACGCTAAGAACCATCAGTGCAAAAGTGCAACCAACAGTTGCCTCAATGTTGGCATAGACATTGTATTGTTTCACTCACCCAATTGACTGAGAGTCTAAACTGTTTTTGGATGAGTCGTCAGTGCTTCCGTGCGGTGTAGGCTGAGGCTCGGAGCGTGTCAGACTTCTAGACATCGTGAAAGCCTCCTTTGCACAATGTAATCTTATTCCAAGTGTTGCACTAAGTTGAGTGGTCATTATTTTTACCAAAGTCAAGACACACTTTTGTTCGCTGTCGCGGTTGGGCACAAGCACGTCTTTGTGCGCCTTCTTTTTCATTGGTTTTCGCCACTCTTGTTTGGGGTTGGCAGATTGTAGGCATCAAAACTGGGAACCGAAATTTGTAAATTTTTGAACGATTCCGGAAGAACCGGGGACATTAGTCCCGATTCCAATCGGTTCTTGATTCTCGATGCCCAACACTAATAATTTGATATGTTAAACAACAAATTATTTGAGCATTAAAAATAAAATGTAGACTATTACTGGTATGTTTTTTAAGCACCATATACAGGCAGATTACACATAAAAAATAATTATAATAATAATAATGACAAAAAAATGCAAGCTATTCTTTTGCAGGGCATTATTTTAACATGGTTTAAAATCACATTTTAAGAGACAGACCTAAAATTACTTGTGACCTGATAAAAAGTAGTAAGTAAAAACTAACACATCAGACATAAAAACTAACACATCGGACGAGGATTGTTACGTTGGAGAAGCTGTTGGTTGCACTTTAAGGGTTATAATGTGGTGATTATGATTTAAAATTTTCAATTTAGATGATCTAAATTGTCCGTAGGTGTGAATGTGAGTGCGAATGGTTGTTTGTTTATATGTGCCCTGCGATTGGCTGGCGACCAGTTCAAGGTGTACCCCGTCTCTCGCCCGAAGATAGCTGGGATAGGCTCCAGCACGCCTGCGACCCTAGTGAGGATAAGCGGAACGGAAGATGAATGAATGAATGAAAATAAAGGAAGTTATTATAAGTACAGTTTACAGAAAAGGACAGAACAAATATGCATACAAACAAAAAGCAAACGAGTAAATAAAACAGTGGTCAACCCAATTATTGGTAATAAATTACTCGCTTACGCATACATGTTCGAAAGGGAGTAGGAAGAAGCATAAACTTATTAGTTCCTACCCCTTTAATCTCCTTTCCATGACAAATATTCATCCATCCATTGTCCATACTGTTTATCCTCACTAGGGTCGCGGGCGTGCTGGCGCCTATCCCAGCTGACTCTGGGTGAGAGACGGGGTACACCCTGAACTGGTCGCCAGCCAATCACAGGGCACATATAAACAAACAAACATTCACACTCACATTCACATCTATGGACAATTTAGAGTCTTCAATGAACCTACCATGCATGTTTTTGGGATGTGGGAGGAAACCGGAGTGCCCGGAGAAAACCACGGAGGCACGGGGAGAACATGTAAACTCCACACAGGTGAGGCCGGATTTGTCCTCGGAGCTGTGCTAACCAGTCATCTACCGTGCCGCCCATTTACCAATATACCAACAATATTTCAACAATATATGCGAGTTGTCATTCTTAATTAATTATTGTTCTTTAAATCAATTTAATGTGTGAATTAAAATTATATTAAATAAATAAATTAAATACAATAATAATTAATAATAATAAAATGATAAAAATAAAGACTAAAATACAAAATAAGTTAATTTAATTTAAATATTGCATTAGTATTAATTTAGTAATTTTAATTTGAAGTAATTATTATTAGTATCCCCTCCTTGAGCCGTCACCTTATCGCGGTGGAGGGGTTTGTGTGTCCCAATGATCCTAGGAGCTAAGTTGCCTGGGGCTTCACGCCCCTGGGAGGGTGACCCATGGCAAACAGGTCCTAGGTGAGGGACCAAACAAACCACGTCTCCAAAACCCCCTATGATGAATAAAACAAATGGATGTAAGTTTCCCTTGCTCGGACACGGGTCACCGGGCCCCCCTCTGGAGCCAGTCTTGGAGGTGGGGCTCAAAGGCGAGTGCCTGGTGGCCAGGCCTGCACCCATGGGGCGGCCGGGCACAGCCCGAAAGGGTAACTTGGGTCACCCTTCCCATGGGCACACCACCTGTGGGAGGGGCCATAGGGGTCGGGTGCAGTGTGAGCTGGGCGGTGGCCGAAGGTGGGGACCATGGCGATCCGATCCCCGGCTACAGAAGCTGGCTCTAGGTATGTGGAATGTCACCTCTGTGGCAGGGAAGGAGCCCGAGCTGGTGTGTGAGGTCGAGAAGTTACGACGAGATATAGTCGGGCTCACCTCCATGCACGGCTTGGGCTCTGGTACCAGTCCTCTTGAGAGGGGTTGGATTCTCTTCCACTCTGGAGTTGCCCACGGTGAGCAGGTGTGGGTATACTTATTGCCCCCCTGGCTCGGTGCACGTACATTGGTGTTCACCCCGGTGGACTAGAGGGTAGCCTCCTTCCACCTTTGGGTGGGGGGACGGGTCCTGACTGTTGTTTGTGCCTATGCACCAAGCAGCAGTTCAGAGTACCAACCCTTTTTTGAGTCCTTGGAGGGGGGGCTGGAGAGTGCTCCCACTGGGGACTCCATCGTTCTGCTAGGGGACTTCAATGCTCACGTGGGAAATGACGGTGAGACCTGGAAGGGTGTGATTGGGAGGAACGCGCCCCCCCCCATTACAACCCCAATTCCAATGAAGTTGGGACGTTGTGTTAAACATTAAATAAAAACAGAATACAATGATTTGCAAATCATGTTCAACCTATATTTAATTGAATAGACGAGATATTTAATGTTCAAACTGATAAACTTCATTGGTTTTAGGAAGTAATCATTAACTTAGAAGGTGCTGGAGAGGAGGGTGGGTCGGGAAGTCGAATCTCAGATTCAGGAGGAGCAGCGTGGCTTTCGTCCTGGCCGTGGAATAGTGGAGCAGCTCTACACCCTCGGCAGGGTCCTCGAGGGTGCATGGGAGTTCGACCAACCATTCTACATGTTTTGTGGACATGTAGAAGGCGTTCGACCGTCTCCCTCGGGGTGTCCTGTGGGGGGTGCTTCGGGAGTATGGGATGCTGAAGCCCCTGATACAGGGTGTTCGGTCCCTGTACGACCAGTGTCAGTGTTTGGTCCACATTGCTGGCAGTAAGTCAGACTCGTTTCTGGTGAGGGTTGGACTCCGCCAAGGCTCCCCTTTGTCACCAATTCTGTTCATAACATTTATGGATAGAATTTCTAGGCGCAGCAAGGCGTAGAGGGGGTCTGGTTTGGTGGCCTCAGTATTGCATCTTTGCTTTTTGCAGATTATGTGGTTCTGTTGGCCTCATCAAGCCGTGATCTCCAACTCTCACTGGAGCGGTTCGTAGATGAGTGTGAAGCTGCTGGGATGAGAATCAGTACCTCCAAATCTGAGACTATGGTCCTCAGTCGGAAAAGGGTGGAGTGCCCTCTCCGGGTCGGGGATGAGATCCTGCCCCAAGTGGAGAAGTTCAAGTATCATGGGGTCTTGTTCACAAGTGAGGGAAGAATGGAACGACAGTTGGATTGGAGTGATGCGGACTTTATATCGGTCCGTTGTGATGTACAAGGAGCTAAGCCAAAAGGCGAAGCTCTCTATTTACCGGTCGATCTAGATTCCTACCCTCACCTATGGTCACGAGCTGTGGGTTGTGACCGAAAGAACAAGATCCCGGATACAGGCGGCCGAAAAGAGTTTCCTCTGCAGGGTGTCCGGGCTCTCCCTTAGAGATAGGGTGAGAAGCTCGGTCATCCGGGAGGGGCTCAGAGTAGAGCCGCTGCTCCTCCGCATTGAGAGCAGCCAGATGAGGTGGCTCGGGCATCTGTTTAGAATGGCTCTTGGACACCTCCCTGGTGAGGTGTTCCGGGCACGTCCCACTGGGAGGAGAACCCAGGGACGACCCAGGACACGCTAGAGAGACTAAGTCTCTCGGCTGGCCTGGGAACGCCTCGGGATCCCCTCGGTAGGGCTGGAGGAAGTGGCTGGGATAGGGAAGTCTGGACTTCCCTGCTAAAGCTGCTGCCCCTGCGACCCGACCTCGATTAAGCGGAAGAAAATGGATGGATATTATTCGCATCATTAATTATTTAGCATTCATTGAATGAATTTGGTGGCAGCACGGTGAATGACTGGTTAGCACATCTGCCTCACAGTTCTGAAGTCCTGTCAAATCCGGTCCTTCCTGTGTGGAGTTTGCATGTTCTCCCCATGCCTGCGTGGGTTTTCTGAAGGTACTCCGGTTTCCTCCCACATTCCAAAAACATGCATGGTAGGTTAATTGGAGACTAAATGGTCCGTGAGTGTGAATGGTCGTTTGTCTTTGTGCCCTAAAATTGGCTGGCGACCCGTTCAGAGTGTACCCCGCGTCTCGCTTGAACTCAGCTGGGATGGGCGCCAGCACACCCGCAACCCAAGGGAGGATAAATCTCTCCAGAAAATGGATAGATCGATGAATTTGGTCAAGAGACCATTTGCTTTGCTGTCTCGCTCAGCAGATCACATGCAGATAAGGTTTCACACATCAGTCCAATTTTAATCTGAACTCCCTCGTGGGACCTGGATGGATGGAAACGCTGTGATGGTGTTATTTCACCACGTAAGCTGAGTGATTGAATGATGCCGCAGATCACTTTATCCATGCTTTTGATTATGAGTCCTTTTTAAGAGTACAAGTACTAGTACTTACATTTGAATATTCACCGATCACCGAAACTGGGCACTGATACTTGATGACATGAGGTCTTGTAATTTTGATGAAAATGTTTCATTTTAATCAAATAATGTTCAAAAACACAAACTTAATTGAACATAAAATACATTTCACTTAAATATAACACTTCTCATACACATCCATATCCAATTCCACTTGCTCTTTATGTGCTGCTTCTGTTGTGTGCACTTTGACCTCCAGGGGGCAGTATGGTGCACACATGCAGATAACTGATAGATTTGATGAAACAGATTTGACAGATTTAGATTTAGACATAGATTTGATGAAAAGACACAAAGAAGAATGTTGCATCAAAGCTGCAATTATATATATATATTTTCGAAGTAGAATAAATACTTTATATGCTTCAGAGTATTGTTATATCATCTTTCTAAACATGTTGCTGCGCTGTGTGTGAATATTTGTTGTTTAAAGGTTTATACTGTGACATTGATGATAGTCGTTACCCCAGCTATAGTGTTTCGCATTATGTGTTAGCATTAAGATAGTGGATTACTGAAAGCTCAAGCTTTGTGTTTGATTAAATATACATGTGTAATTTTCTTTATCTTGTGTTAGAGTTACTGTAAACTTCACACGGAAGTGTCACTAAGCAGTTTGAAGCAAGCGCACGGTGATTCTTGGTCGGCCACTACTTTGTATATAACTGACAGTAAAAATGTATTTTTACATTTTACTTCTGTAGTTAAATTACATTTCAGACTCTGTACTTTTTTACTTTTGGGAGTTGAATCAGTACTTCTATTTTTACCAGTCTTCTACTTAAGTATCGAGTGTGAGTACTGCCTACTGCCACCTCTGGAGAATACCCATGGAAGCATTGGCAAAACATGCAAACGCCATACAGAAAAGCCAGAGTCCAGATTCCTACCTGGATCCTGTTGACTATGAGGCAGACAATATAAACACATCCTTCAACCGGACACCCCCTCAAAGAACATGAAGTGTTTATGGTGGTGGATTTAACGTGTGTGTGTGTGTGTGTGTGTGCGCGCGTGCGTGCGTGCGTGCGTGTGTGTGTAAGGGTGAGGTTAGAAACACACCAGTTTGCTTTTGCTGGTGCCATACAGACATTTTAATCCAATCCACCTCTTTTGCCAGTCTGCATTTTCAAAAGCGCCTGCCACTGTCCCCATTTCCATTTGACACAAGCTTGTTTGCTTCGCCTTTTGTGTGCCTGCGTCCACGCTTTCATTACAGCCAGTTTTCCATCTCCAATGAGCTGCTCCTGTCTTTTGTTTTAATGGCACAGAACTGCAGCCATGATAGCCCTTGCTGTAATGTATCTGTATGCCTCGATTTGATGAAAAGAGAAGCAAAACAACACAAATGAATGATTTTAATCATTCTTCCCCGGCTCTGTAAATGGAACCTGCACAATTCAGGTGTATCATGCCAAATGAAGTTGGACATAAATACAGATAGAAAGGATTGACATCTTTGTTTGAAGGAGAAGGCTCCTACATGTTTTTTTCTCTGTATGTGTGTGTGTGTGTGTGTGCGTGCGTGCGTGCGTGTGTGCGTGCGTGCATGTAGATGTGCAGTATCTTGAAGACATCACTGAGCATGTTCATTTATGAGAAAGAGGCACATGAGGCTCAGTTTTACTATTTCAGTCTTCCTGCTGGCTTCATTTAAACAAGGAAACAAACAAGATCAGAATTAGGGGGAATGCATGTGAACTCCATTCCTGTCTCCACACCTAATGGCTGTCCCTCTGTGCATTATCATGGGCAGGAAATGAGATGGAACACATCAATCCAATTAACACCTGATGATAATCATAACGATACTGATGGGAAATTGGATGGATGGAAATGCGACAACGACATCAATTTGCTGTGCGAGCTAGATGACGGCAAGTATACAGTGGTGTGACCTCGTTTTGCTAAATTTATACCCATATTCTCCATAATTTTGAGAAACATTTATGCTTAAGACAAATTGATTAATCCCCTGGTACTGGATACACACAAGAAAATGCAGCCCTATGGGGGGCACAACCCAATGCAAACTGTAGGCCCGTCCCAAGCCCGGATAAATGCAGAGGGTTGCGTCAGGAAGAGCATCCGGCTTAAAACTTTGCCAAACAAATATGAGCGTTCATCCAAAGAATTCCATACCGGATCTGTCGTGGCCCGGGTTAACAACGTCCGCCACCGGCGGCGTTGGAAATTCAGCTACTGTGGGTCAAAGTCGAAGAAGAAGAGGTGGAAAGCGGGTTCTTCGGCAGAAAGAGAAGAGGAAAGCACAGAGCCTAGAACTGGATGTGGGGACTTTGAATGTTGGGACTATGACAGGAAAATCTCGGGAGTTGGTTGACATGATGATTAGGAGAAAGGTTGATATATTGTGTGTCCAGGAGACCAGGTGGAAAGGCAGTAAGGCTAGAAGTTTAGGGGCAGGGTTTAAATTATTTTACCATGGTGTAGATGGGAAGAGAAATGGAGTCGGGGTTATTTTAAAAGAAGAGTTGGCTCAGAATGTCTTGGAGGTGAAAAAAGTATCAGATCGAGTGATGAGGCTGAAACTTGAAATTGAGGGTGTTATGTATAATGTGATTATTGGCTATGCCCCACAGATAGGATGTGACCTCAAGGTGAAAGAGAAATTCTGGAAGGAGCTAGACGAAGTAGTTCTGAGCATCCCAGACAGAGAGAGAGAGTCGTGACTGGTGGAGATTGTAATGGACATGTTGGTGAAGGAAATAGGGTTGATGAAGAAGTGATGGGTAAGTACGGCATCCAGGAAAGAAACTTGGAGGGACAGATGGTGGTAGACTTTGGAAAAAGGTTGCAAATGGCTGTAGTGAACACTTTTTTTCCAGAAGAGGCACGAACATAGGGTGAGCTCATCAGAGGGTCAGCCAAGGTTCGATGTTTTGGAGACAAAGTTAGAAAGAGCAGACTTTGATGGTTTGGACACGTCCACAGGAGAGAGAGTCAGTATATTGGTAGAAGGATGATGAGGATGGAGCTGCCAGGCAAGAGAGCTAGAGGAAGACCACAGCTTATTTTTTTTGAACGTGCAAAAGGTCTTAGTTTGTACTCACAAGTCTTCACAGAAACTGATGTAGGATGTAACATTGTCCACATATTCATCCAAGCAGCCAGTTGTAGTTTCAAAGACGCTCTAATCTGTGCAGTCTAAACAGTCTTGAAGTTCCATTTTAGATTAATTTGTCCACTGCTTAACTTTTTTTCACTACAGGCTTCACACATTTAAGTTTGTGCCTTTATGTTGATATTAAGTGAATTAAACAGTGATCAGACGAGCCCAAAGCTGCACGGGATCCTTCAAAGGAGAAGCAACTTCTGTACTTTGATCTGTCACGTTTACAAAATATTTTTTATTCTGGGAGGAATTTTAGTTCTGCTTTAATACCTGTAGGTCTTCAGCTGTGAAGATTTTGACACTCTAATTTAAGAAGTCAAACTATGACCTCACAGTGCATCTTTAATACCAACAGAGACTCTCACACTGTTCTACAGAAAAAAGGCACAGCCCATAGAATTTCATTTATTTTATTTTTTTTTTTAAGAAACAAACATGGAATTCCATTACCTTGGTGACCACGTTCTGTTGATCAACCATCGTTTAATTGAGAGAAAATGTGAAAGGAACGCAAAATGCTGATTATTAATATCCTCACATGGCAAATTTATGTTTGTGCTTTTTGTGCAACATTTGCAATCAACAATCATGTTACTGCTTCTGACTGTGGGGCTCTGTACATTGCTAGTTGACTTACCATTAATGTTACCAATTTGTAAGTGCATAATAACTCATTAGGAGCATTTCTTCGTCCTTATTCTCAGGCGAAATCGCCATTTGGATAGCCTTACCTTTCTCAAAAACTCACCAAATTTTGCAGGTATGTTAATCCTGGCGAATGTATATTTGGTAGGGGTGTGATCGTGGCTTCCAAAAAGACAAATGAATTCAAAATAAGTTTTGAAACATGTTAGTTTTTGTCATGGAGTGTGAGCGGCGATGGCAGGAAAGTTTGATGAGTTGCTATAAAACACAAAACTGTAATAAGTCAACTATTTCCACAAGGTCAGATCTTGAGCAAAGCTTGTCTGTGACGAAAGTCCCACCCACAAGAGATTACTTGATGCCCCTACTGGCAGAAATGGAGAGATGCAATACCTAAACTCCTGATGCTCCAATTTCTTTCAAACTCTGTCTATTTAGTGCCTTGAGATATGAGTGAACTGACCTACGAGTTTTTCGAGACATGAGCAGTCATTCGGATTATTTTTTTGCTTTGACTTGCGAGCAACAGTTTGAGATAAGAGCGCTGTCTGATGGCAGTGAACTCAATTCACTTCACAACAAACGGCAGTTTGGCAGATCGTGAACAATTCTTCATAAGAGACTTCAAGCTGTTTATTGCCCCTCCCAGTTGAAGTTAAATGTCATAAACATTAAACAGACTATTACACGTTGTGTATTTCAAACAACGACATAGGTTTATGTGAGACAAGTCTGTTTGGCTTCATGCTAGCAAACAAACATCCCACAGACAGGATAACGAATAGCATTGAACGCGCGGCTGTCCCGCGCGCAGTTTGCCTTTATACTCAAGCGCTATTTTGAAATATGCTGCTGTTCTCCTCCAAGTCGGGGGTGTCGCTACGGTTGGTATTGGTTAGGACACCACAGGGTGGAGTTTCCTCTGCATTTTATGGCCAATTCCGATAACCGTTTTTACTTTCTGAAATAAATAAATAAAATATTAGCATATTATGGTGGAAAATAAGTATTTGTTCAATAACGAAAGTTCATCTCAATACTTTGTTATATACCCTTTGTAGGCAATCACAGAAGTCAAATGGTTTCTGTAAGTCGTCACAAGGTTTTCACACACTGTTGCTGGTATTTTGGCCCATTCCTCCCTGCAGATCTCCTCTAGAGCAGTGATGTTTTGGGGCTGGTGCTGGGCAACACAGACTTTCAACTCCCTCCAAAGAATTTCTATGGGGTTGAGATCTGGTGACTGGCTAGGCCATTCCAGGACCTTCTTACGAAGCCACTCCTTCGTTGCCTGGGTGGTGTGTTTGAGATCACTGTCATGCTGAAAGACCCAGCCACGTTTCATCTTCAATGTCCTTGCTGATGGAAGGAGGTTTTCACTCAAAATCTCACGATACATGGCCCCATTCATTCTTTCCTTTACACGGATCAGTCGTCCTGGTCCCTTTGCAGAAAAACAGCCCCAAAGTATGATGTTTCCACCCCCTATGCTTCACAGTAGGTCAGAATCAGAATCATCTTTATTTTCCAAGTACGTAAAAAACACACGAGAAATTTGTGTGATGGTGGTGCGGCTGGATGGGTGTGGGGTGTTTAAGTGTCCTTTTCAAATCTGCAGTAGAAGGTGTTGAAGTCGTCGGCTAGTCTTTTATTGTTCTCAGCTTGGGGGGTTGGTCGCTTGTAATTGGTTAGCGATTGTAATGCATGCCAGACTGATTTAGAGTCGTTAGCGGTAAACTGTTTTTCTAACTTTACTGCATAGTTTCTCTGTGCAATGTTAATTTCTTTAGGCAGCTGGTTTCTATTATTATTATTCGATTATACAGAGCCCTATCCCCAGTTTGATATTCTTAAATTGCTTAAGTTTGGCAGTGAACCACGGTTTGTTGTTATTGAACGTGCGAAATTAGAAACTGATACAGGTATCCAGGCTGCCAGCTGAATTTTCAAAGACACTCCAGTCTGTGCAGTCTAGACAGCTTTGAAGTTCTATCTTTGCTTCGTTGGTCCACTTTTTCACTGTTTTCACCTTAGGCTTCGCGCATTTAAGTTCTTGCCTGTATGTTGGTATTAAGTGAATTAAGCAGTGATCAGACGAGCCCAGAGATGCACGAGGTATGGCACGGTATGCGTTATTTAGCGTAGTATAGCAGTGGTCAGTTATGGTGTTCTTTGGATGCAACTCAGCATTCTTTCTCCTCCAAGCACGACAAGTTGAGTTCTTACAAAAAGGTTCTGTTTTGGTTTCATCTGACCACATGGCATTCTCTTAATCCTCTACTGGATCATTCAAATGCTCTCTAGCAAACTTCAGACGGGCCTGGACATGTACTGGCTTAAGCAGGGGGACACGTCTTGACTGCAGGATTTTGTGTCCCTGGCTGCGTAGTGTGTTACTGATGGTAGCCTTTGTTACTTTGGTCCCAGCTCTCTGCAGGTCATTCACTAGGTCCCCCCCCCCCCCCGTGTGGTTCTGGGATTTTTTTCTCACCGTTCTTGTGATAATTTTGACCCCACGGGTGCGATTTTGCGTGGAGCCCCAGATCAAGGGAGATTATCAGTGGTCTTGGTTGTCTTTCATTTTCTAATAATTGTTCCCACAGTTGATTTCATCACACCAAGCTGCTTACCTATTGCAGATATAGTCTTCCCAGCCTGTTGCAGGTCTACAATTTTGTTTCTGACTGCTCTTTGGTCATAGTGGAGTTTGGAGTGTGACTGTTTGAGGTTGTGGATGGGTGTCTTTAATACTGATATTGAGTTCAAACAGGTTCCATTAATACAGGTAACAAATGAAGGACAGAGGAGCCTCCTAAAGAAGAAGTTACAGGGCTGTGAGAGCCAGAAATCTTGCTTGTTTGTAGGTGACCAAATACTTATTTTCCACCATGATAAATTCTTTAAAAATCAGATGTGATTTTCTGGATTTTCTCATTTTGTCTCTCATAGGTGAGGTATACCGATGATGAAAATTACTGACTGGGTCCCCCACTGGAGGGGTGCGCTGGCTCGGCCCCACCTTGCGGGTGGAGGGGGCCGGGTCCGCCCCTCATCATTGTGTCGGCTCAGCAACCCCTTACACCAGTTGTCTAACATGCATGTGATGTGGTGTTCATTCACTAATAAGTTCCATAGACACGCTATAGGCTTTAATTGTTTGTGCTGGGACCACTAACAATAACACAAGTTGTATTAGGATATCAACTCACAGGTTCTTACACGCGTTTCGACACGATAAAAGTATTTCACCACACCAATCATCAGTAGCACTACCTTGCTCATTTCCCTCATCCTGCCCTTTTCTATCCTCTCGCATCTTGTCCTATTGGTTAGTTGTTGCATTTCCTCAACGGGTGCCAAAAAAAAGAAAAAGATTAAAAAAACGCGATTTGACTTTGTAACATTGCTTATAGTCAAATATCTAGACTAACTATTGTTCTGCTGTGGTTTGCACCCCTAATCCCCTTAACCGTTCTGTCCCTCTCTCTATTCCCTAAAACCCTTTTCTCTCCGGCTCCATTTTCAGTAAACATCAGAATAATTAAAAAAGAAAAAATAGGCAGAGGGAGTATTTCAAACTCCCCTGTTGCACAACAAAACTGTTCCAGCATAAAAGGCAGACAGATCCACCACCTTTCTGCATGGCCATGCAGCTGAACAGGACAGGTTAAAAGAAAAAAACAAAACAAACATTGGAGTGACTATGAGAATGAACTGAAAATGTGTAACTCCCTTACTCTGTTTAAAAGGATGTTTTAAAACAAGCGTGATAAAAACATATACAAATCAGTAATAAACAAAAACTTTGATGATGATGAAGCTGTTGGCTTGTTAGCTTCACTGTTGTTATTTCCTTACATGGACCGGTTATTTTTTTAAATACATAGATTATATTGTATATGTATAGCTTCGTATTTCATTATTATTAGTTAAATCCGTACTCAAAATTAGGGGTAGGAGATTCATATCTTTAATTGTTGGTATATATTCCAAAAAAAATTGAAGCAAAACGTCAAGAACTGTTAAATTCTTTACAATCTATTTAATTATGTCGTTACTGTATGCTTCTATGAAGTCCAATATTAGAGTAGTCTTTTCCTTATTAAATAGAACATTACAAAACAAAAAATCCCCTATTGGAAAGATGATTTGAGATACAACTCTTTCAAGTTATAAGCAAGGTCACGAATGAATAAAACCTGAATCTCAAGGTACAGCTGTATACAGTGTATGAAAGACCGAGTCCTGACACGAAAAGCGAAAATCCGTGGGTAATTTATGCCCCCACTCAGGAATTATAATTGCCCATAAAGGCCCAAAGATGTTGGCAAAGCACAACTTTTATCTTAGTCAGTGCTTTAGCCCAAACACAAAAACAGCACAAAGGTGGGGTTTTCAGCGAATAATGGAGGACACTGTAAGTTTCCCCCAAAAACCTCTGAATAGGTGAATTTGCAAATAGCGAACTGCGTATATACATTTATATTCAAGTCATCAGACATGATCTTCGAATGGACAGCGACACAATGAAAAGGTAGCAGCTTCACCAGTTAATATTTCATGACATTGGGACATATTCAGGTCCCGTTGTGCTCTATAAATAGTCCGGGTGAAAGACGGATGCTGCTATTTTTGACTGCAGGTGTTTCCCCCACCCCACCAGCCCATTCTCTCAACCAGGCTTCCTCCCCACTGAGCTCTCTCTGTTTCTATTCATAGAATTTGCCATTTTAGCTCGGCAGGGTGATAGGATTCTTGTGCGTGTATGGAGGGGAGTGTCATATAAATTGGGGTAGGAGGACAGCATGGGGTGGGGGAAGCATGGCTGGTGGTACTTCCCACGAGAAGGTCCATTTTTGTGTTGAGCCACAGAAAAGAAAATGAGGAAAATGAAGATTCCTATATATCACATGTATATTCAGTATGAGCGTAGAAAATCTACTTTGTTATCAGAAGGGTCATCACTTTGGATGCTGTTAATGTGCACTGCTCCTGCATGCATCCTTGTATTGTGAGAGTTAGGCCACACTCACAACACTTGTTGTGAGTCCCTAGTCCCTCCACTCTTCTTTCTCATCGTGTCTTCCTTCCACCCTCCTTCTCATCCAAATCAGCGTCTTCTTTTCCCAAATTGCATCTCCATCCCCAGCACTTTTCTCCCTTCTTCCATCATTGATATCACCAAGTCCACCAGCATTCCTTCTTTTGTAACTCCCTTCATGCTTCATCCTCATTTGTCTCTCTCCTTTCCATCATTATTGTTCACCAACTCTCTCCCCCTTTTCCTCTGCATTTGTTCTCTTCTTTCCTTCCTTCCTTAGTTCTATAATTAGTTCTATAATTTCAACCTCCCTTACATAGTTCCTTCTTTTCCTCATCACTTCCTTCCCCTTCCATGGAGACTGCCTCCGTGCCTCCTTCCTTAGTGGCAGAGACTCAGCTGGCATCCCTTTACATGAAAACAAGCCTGGTTGTCATGGCAACCTCCTGTAGTCCAAGTAACGCAGTGTTTATTTTTAGATGCCAAGCCTTCAACTCAATAGTCAACGGGTTAATGGCGACAAGTGTGAGAGTTGAGATATTCGTGTTTGTGCCGGTCTGAGGCACATCACCGCATTCCAATGTGCATTTCCTCACATAAAGAAGCATAGATGTAATGTTTGAAATTCCTGACGTGTAAATTATATTATAGTGGAATTATTGTTAAAAACAACTAGGAAAGCAAGTTTGGAGTAGTCAACAGTATATATTCATGTTTTCTGAATTGACATTTGGATTTGTGTACAATCGACTTTTACTGTCTTTTTCGAGACACTGACATTTGGTGTTGAGCTAAAATGTTAAACACAATGAAACACTTAATACTGCTTTAGGAGAGCTGGTAGTCATTAGCGGTAGGATAATCATTGTTATTAATCTGCAGCAGCTACGTGAATAACTTTCACGGGAACACAATATATCCTTTCTACTGGGGTCTCATAATATTCCTTTCCCTCTCAGTCCATATAATGTAAATTGACAAAGCAATTAATTATTGTTTTCTCTTCCATAAATTTCCGACCAGTGGTATTTTTATTCGTTTTAAAATAATTTATTTCATTTTGTGTTGCCTGTTGTTGAAAATTAGTGTTATGGGATAACACACACAGTTTTACCTTACATTCCAGAGCACTGTCAGTACTTAAACAAAGCTAACCTGCCTTTAGTGCCATGTTTTTTTTTCTTCTGCCTCCTTAGAATTAGGTGGAGACATAATGTCATAGTTCAAAATATAAAATAGACGATAAGACTTTTTTTCTCTCTCTCTCTCTCTCCATCTGACCGGTTAGCACATCTGCCTCACAGTTCTGAGGACCCGGGTTCAAATCCGGCCTCACCTGTGTGGAGTTTGCATGTTCTCCCTGTGCATGCGTGGGCTTTCTCCGGGGACTCCGGTTTCCTCCCACAACCCAAAAACATGCATGGTAGGTTCAATGAAGACTCTAAATTGCCCATAGGTGTGAATGTGGGTGCGAATGGTTGTTTGAGTCTATGTGTATGCGATTGGCTGGCGACCAGTTCAGGGTGTAACCCGCCTCTCACCCAGAGTCAGCTGGGATAGGCTCCAGCACGCCCGCGACCCTAGAGAAGATGAGCGTTACTGAAAATGGATGGATGTTTTTTTCCATAGTATACCAATTATCTACTTGTAGTGGTTTCAGATGATTGCTAAATAGACTGCTACGTATTGCGTCCAACAGACCAACGAAATTTGATAAAAACGTAAGTGCTCTAGGATGTTTAAACTGGTTAAGTTTCCAAAAAGTTTTTAGCTTGTGCAAACCCTCACTGTGGCATTTCTTTTAACAGCTAGCGAGATTTGCTACCACCAACCTAAATCCAGTTTTTTTTAATGCCTGGGCAGATGGCTGCAACTTGAATATCACATATTTTCACATCATTCCAAGTCAGATAAAAGTGAGGGCACAAACAAACTTGTGCCTCCACCATCCAATACACTACTAGCATACCATAGCATAGCTACTGCACCTACATGAAGTGAACTGTATTAATAGATCTGGTTGGTACCCACTTTGCAATTAAAACAACTTCCACTCTACTGGGAAGACTTTCTACAATATGTTGGCGTGTACTCTATCTGTGGAACTTTTGTGACCACACATTGGCTCACCAGGTCTGTTCGAGTTCACCCCAAAGATGTTGAAAGAGGTACATGTCAGGGTTATGTGCAAATTTCTCCACACATGTGCATGAGCTTGTCTTTACATGGAGGATCTACTTCTCTGTCGTGCATTCGTGGCTCTGCATCACTATGTTAAATTGCCATCCCATTCGGGAGGTGACCCCTGCTGCTGTCCCCACCATGACATTTTGTCATGTGTTGCCACCTTGCTCCCTCCATAAAGTTAAAGTGCCATCTGTCAGCTCAGCGCTGGGAGCACTGCGGAGTGACAGGTGCTCTTGAATGTGCCAACCCCCTCGTGTGAGCAGATTGACGAGGCTCTTTCTGAATAAGCCATGAATACTGATATTCACTTGGAGAGTGTATTTAAAAATAAACAGACACACGTGAGCTCCCCTGTCTAGTTAGGTAGACAAGGAAGGGTGCAGACTGCGCTGTAAAAGTTACAGTGGATGTGGTTGCTGTGGGTGGCCATGCTGTTTTCAGTCGCGAGGTTGGCAGGCAGTCTAATTAAACTGCAGCATAGCATGTGCCCTGTGAATCTAAAGCCAGACTGAGTTAAGTGGAGGAGAAAAAGGAGTTTTCGACTTCATAGTCAACAGTGTGACGTTGAATCCTAGCAGCGATGTCGCTATCGCTTTAAAAATGTCTGCTGTGCCCGTGCCCACTTCATCAGATGCCTCTTTACAAGCTAATGAAATCCATGTCTTTGCAAAGATAACATTGCTCAATTTTGTTTTTAGCTGTCAGTGAGATATTAATGTTCCTTATGTGAAATTTTTCTAATATTTGACCCCTTCCATGCAGCTAAGTAAGATATCTAAAATACAGTGAATCCTTGTTTATCATGGACGATGTTTATCACAGATTTTCCTGACCTACCTGCAATTGGTGCAAATCTGGATTCTAAAGAGACCATATAAAAAAATATTTATTTTGTCTAGCTTTAAATCTCCCATAGCTTTAAAGTTCTTGAAATATACTTACATTTGTTAAAACACTCTTTAAGCGAATTGTAAATGTCTTTGAACACACAAAATTGCAGGCATAGAATGTATAGAAAATACTGTACTTTTTGTAGTGTCTCTGTGTTAGATACAGCATGTGCTTTGAAGAAGCGGGGCTTGGAGTGTGAGCTGTGGCCGACAGCAGCTCCTGTGTGAATGTGCTCATTGTTTGTGTTTTACTCCTTACCTGGCATTCAATAAATGGCTGAAAAGTGCACTAGCGATTGTGGCTCCCCTTTCCCACATGTGAGGGTATTACAGTAGTAAATAAAACCCCTTAAATCACTGGTGTCAAACTCAAGGCCCGGGGGCCAGATGCGGCATGCCACATTATTTTATGTGGCCCGGAACAACTTCCGGGATTTTTGCTAAAATCTGTACTCAAATTCCAAATTTTCATAATAATAAACAACAATGTTGAGATATTGCATTTTTCTTTTACCAAACCCTTCTTCTACAGTAACTTAAACAATACTTGATCAAACTATTACCCTTGTCTTCTGATTTCAAAAGTAGTTATCCCTCAGTTTGTTGTGTAATGGTAATAATATGATTTGGTGATAAAACATTTCTATGGTTTCACTGTTCTAACGGCCCTCTGCGGGAAATCATAACTACAATGCGGTCCGAGACAAAAATGAGTTTGACACCCCTGCCTTAAATGATCGCTTAGAAAATCTGCAACAAAGCGGAGGTTGAAATGATGAACCGCAATATAGCAGGGAAACACTATTAGAAACAGCTCTCGGTATGATGCAGTGCAACAACAGCCACAGTAATAAAGATACGGTATTGTTAAAGTAACACCTCTTAGAGCATGTCAAGTGTTAGTTATGTAGGGTAGTTAGGTTCACTGAAGACTCTAAATTGTCCATAGTTGTAAATGTGGGTGTGAATG
Organism: Phyllopteryx taeniolatus; assembly: GCF_024500385.1. Lineage (NCBI taxonomy): Eukaryota > Metazoa > Chordata > Actinopteri > Syngnathiformes > Syngnathidae > Phyllopteryx > Phyllopteryx taeniolatus. The sequence continues at coordinate 25,921,736 of NC_084502.1, read as the reverse complement.
GTTATCTATGGCAGGGGCGTCACTTGGTTTTAGGGATAGAGGCGGGTCTTAAACTAAGTATATTTTCAATTAGAGTGGACTCCCACATACTTGTGGTTTGTCATCTCCGGATTCATCTATGCATGGATTTAAAAAATATATATATTTTTTATTTATTTATTTCTTTTTTCTTTTTTGGGGAGGGGACCAATCCTCAAAAGGCTTATTGGTGGTTTATCCCTGCTTATTAAAGAATTTTTGGGTGTTAAGAAAATTATAAAAAATGTATAATTGAAGAAATGAACAACCAAATCCTTTAAAGGGGCTTAAGAACATTTTAGGGGGGCAGAAGCCCCCCTAAAATGTTAAAATAAGCCTAACTGCGCCACTGGGTCCCAGAATTGAGTGGCAACCAGTCCAGCATTAATCTCGGCTCTTGCTCAAAGCCAGCTGGGATAGGCTCCATCTCACCTGCGACCCTCATGTGCTCTCGAAAAATGAGTGGATGAACATTATACTCTGCTTTCTACATTTCAATTTTGAGATTATACTTGCAGAGGAACAACATCTGTTTCTTTTATTTCTACTCAGGTTCACGGGGAGGAGGAGCAGAGGCGTTATGATGAAGGCCAAGCCCGTTACCTCTTCAATAAAGCCAAGAGACTTGCAGAGAAGGAAGCCAAGCATTGACACGGCTGCAAGACAACACCAAAGGATAAAGTCCCTTTTCTCTTCCTCTTCTTCTGTAATTGTAGCTTCCTCCCGAACCTTGATCTGTTTAACCCACCAAAGCGTTCACATATATAAAGAACTGCAAAACTAAGTGAGAGAAATATTTAAATTGTCACTAGACTTTCATTATAGCTTTTTAAAGGACTTGATGAACTGTACAGGGTAATATGCGAGTGCAAGATGAAAAAACGTGAATGAATAATAAAATAATAAATAACTATCTGAGGGTAAGTCTGAGCTCTTGCCTCATGTCCTTGTGCGTTTGATGATGATGATGATGATGATGTCATTGTCTTGGGCATGCCTTGGCAGAGAGGACACACGCTATACTTCTTTTCACCACTGTCGTTCTCGGAGAAATCAAGGGGGAGGCGCAGGTGGCTTGGGGGGGCTTTTGACTCAACTCGCATCTCTCCCACGCCGTCATACAACCCCAAAGTCACCCCGCCTCACCCTTGCTTTCCTCCTGTGTTGTCACACTGCGCCTCACTGCTCTGTTTTCCTTCCTCCTGTGAAGCCGACGGGCGCAATGATTCTCCATTCTGTTGCTTTGTCACTTCCTTACTACTCCTTGCTTTTACTCTTTTTGTGAGTCGGCCAGCTTTGTCTTCCACATGAACAGGCTAAGGCTTATCACATCCCTATCAGAACAACCAAATACAAATACAAATTCAGTGGAATTCACAGCATATAGTGCTAAATTACGAGCGCTTTTTTGTTTTTGTGGCGCCGTGTTTGAAACATGCATTGCACCCTCGGAATTGCACCAATCTGCTCTGGGAGGCTGTTCTGTTCTTTAACAACTGAACGGTAAAATTCACAACAGGTGATCCCTTTCTTCCAATCTCTGCATCTCTGTTGCAACCTGCTGATGATACTCTTAAGCTCTGTGTGGCAAGCGCAATGGTGAGGTACTGTTGAGCAATTGTTAGGTGTCATCTTCATCTCATGCTGTCAAAATTTGAACAGCATGATGAGAATGACTGTTTGTACAAATTCTAATAGAACCAGGCCTTTTTTTTTTTTTTTTGGCCGATTCATGTATCAAACACCTGTTGTGAATTGTGCCGTTCAGCTCCTTGTTAGAGAACAGCAAATTGTAAAAAAAAAAAAAAAAAAAAAAAAAAAGTAATACATTTGCTTTCCACGTAACAGATGGCAAGTTTTGTAATGAGATGAAAAGGTGCACTATAATGAGGTGTGTCAGAGTGAGAGAGATGGTGTAAAGATCACGGCAGCAAAGCATCTTTTTTGTTCTTCCTCCACACACCGTGTTAGCTTACGCAGCCACACAATGATTTTTCATTGGATCTTCAAGGTTTGTTTGTCCCCAGTGTCACTCCAAGCACTGCATGCTCGCTTTTCATTCCCCCATGAAAATGAAGTTAGGCTCAAGCTTCCACTAGGGGGTTTTAATCTATTTTTAACCCTAGTGAGGTTGAAGCATCTTGAGGGGAAAAGAGAATGCAATCCATCTCAGAAAGCTAAATATGATCGCTACTTATTGAAATGCAATTATACAGTGTGCACTGCTCTAAAACATCACGTCACCACATGCGTCAATTTTCACCACTGTTTTCAGCCATTTCCTTTTGGCTGGTTGTGACTGGCTGTCACACAAGAAGCCACAATATGGTACTGTAACTATGGTACGTGGCATAGAGCAGTTTTGAAATGGATGCAATACTATTAGGAACTTATGGTAAAAAATTGGCTCCAAATTACACTGTTAAATTTTAGAATCAACCGAATAAGTCAGGATTTTGATTGATCAACACGTCTTCGCATTGGCATTGCTTGATCGAAGCGCGCACTCGACCATGGTTGAAAAATCTGCATTGTGTGACGAGTGTGAGTTCCAAGTATTGTACTCAAGTATATTTAGAAAATATGTAGATGTGTTGTATAATCTATGACATCACTCCTCCCAATTTTATTATTGACAATAATAATGGTAATATTAATGTTATAATAATAGTCCGGAACTTCTCAGTAATACAGTGTTGTATAATGAAGTCTTGGCAATTGATCCGTAAACGTCCAGAAACGGATGAGTTCAGCGTCATAGACCATCACATCCTATTACAGAGACTGGAACATTTAATTGACACGAAAGGAGCTCCCTGAAGTCATTTTAATTACTTATCGGGTCAAAGCTAATTGCTTAAACTTACAAATTAATTTTAATGCAATTTCCCGCACGGGATGAAAAAAGTATTTTGACTGTCTGTCTAAATAATGAAAGCTCTTGCATGCAAACGTGAGCCGGAGTCCTACGAGTGTCTTTGCTAGGACCACTACAATTAGTGCTATTATTAGTATTTCTACGACAAGCTTTATATTGATCAAGCCTATACTTAGGGCTGGATCAGGCTTGTCCTGAATCCCTTGTGTCCTATGCCTAAACTGACATAATTTCCCTTGATGCATCATTTCTTTCCATTGTCTACTGCTTATTCTGTCACGGTTGAGCTGGACCCTAACCCACGCAGGCTACACCCTGGATTGATTGCCAGTCAATCATTTAGACATTTAGACAACCATTCACACATTGGGACAATCGAGAATGTTTAGTCAACCTAACATGCAAGTTTTTGGAAAGTGGGAGGAAGCCAGAGAAAAACCCACACTAGAACAGGGAGAACATGGATATAAAACAGAACAAGCAAGATTGGACATCATTCAAGAAACCTGAGGAAGCTGTACATCAAACAAATCGGGAACAAGAAATAAAGCCCATAAGCACGTGCCATGTCATCTGAATGAGCGCAATGATATAGCACAGAGCGGAGAGAGTGACAAGGCCACTTATACAGAATGAACAATGGCCTAGAGCAAGAGGGAAACCATTAAGGGCTCATAAGGGTGGAATAAAAATGAAGTGAGCAGGCACTGGATATAAGAACTCTCAGCTTTCATTGCAGAGTGAGTGCTTTGTATTTCTTAAGCTTCATCATTGATCTTTTTGTTCATTTTTTTTGGACAAGCCAAGCAGTTTATTTTATTTTATTTCATTTTTTTTATTTTTATTTTTTAAACAGAAACCTTTCAACATCCTACGTCAAGGTCACACGAAGAAGAATAAGAGCCATGGATTCCGTAAGGCAACGTAAGTTTGCTGACACCTGCCTCACACGTGGTTTGATATTCCTCCATCTTTTGTTCACGATATGGTCAAAAATATTGGGACACCTGGCCATTACACAGACAAGAGGAGGACAGGGAACACATTCTCAGAGCAGAGTCCTTCATCCAGCTCGCCACTGTTATCTGAGTCTGGAACCCCCTCACCCTAGTCCCCTTTTCCATCCACTAGGAGACCTTGTTGCCAGGTAATATTAAACTCCCCTTCGGCTGTAAGATGACCAAGCTCCTGCCCAAAGAGGTGTGGCTATCCTGCGAGGTTACGCTACATTTGTGAGGGAGCATGCACCACCAGAAACACCTTCAAACAGTGTTGGGTATTAAAGCTTGTATGTGTGGGTGGGTGGGTGATGGTGTGGTGCTGACAGAGAGAGTGGGGGCAGCCTGGTGCCAGAGGACCCAGTGGGCGAAAATGCCTTCTGTTACTTTTTACTTCCAGGTCACTTAATATCACTTCTTTGGAAGCGTCTGTAAAGATTGTCATATACCCTACTCCAGTAAGGTCCAAATTTTTCGATAATCAGACCTAAAGAACTCTCTGAGGATCTGATGAACAAAAATCTACATGAAGATGACCTAAAATGTAAGATTGGCAAAACTATGACATAAGCTCCTGTTTCACCCCTATATATGGTCTTGGCCACCGTGCGGCAGCTTATTTCACGGTTTTGGCAATCTTACATCTTAGGCCATCTTCATGTTGATTTTTTTTGTCAGATCCTCAGATTTCTTTAGGTCTGATTATCGAAAAATGTGGACCTTATCGGAGTTAGAGTATATGACAATTTTTAAAGACTCTTCCAATGAAATCATTGACAAAAGGAGCATTTTGACTTGTAATTGCTGTTGTTTTGTTGGCCTACTTCTAGGCAAACACAGCAAATCTATGCAGATTATGGTGATTTTTGTTGCAGTCCAATTACAGATGTCGTTTGAAATGCAACTGAGGGAGCACGCCGCAGCTTTTATTGACTGGATCACCTAAAATCTGGGGAAATAGTCTCCCACCCCCACCCCCACCCTCCAAAATCCCCTCTTGCTGTTTCAAAATCAAAAGGCATTTTTTGACACACCTCCCAGGATGTGCAGCTGGAAGGTGTATTTGGGAATGAATGGGAGGCAGGTGCATCCGACAAATATGTGAACATAGTCTGTGTTACAGACACCGGGGAGCTCTCGCATCATGCAGGGTCTATTAGTTTTCTCACTGGGGACAATGTGAGCCCCGAGGGAAGAACACTACTCTGAAGGGAGCGTCCAAGGGAGGAGTCTTACATAAGCACTCGTATAATGTCAATGAAAACTGCTCATTTCAAAGGAGCATGAATAACTTGATGCAACGTGATTCATACTGTATGTGAGCTTCGTGCAACGGTCCAGTGTAGTCACAAAGTTAGGCACACTTTGACACAGTTTGGTTTTAACAATAGCCGCAGTGACCACTGTCAGAGGGGTGGGTATAAAACTATGTTGATTTTTTTTTTCACCTTGACAGAGCAATGGTTTTGCAGCATGTAACACATTTAATGAACAATAGGCTATTTTTGTGGTTATGAGCTAAGAGCTTTTACTTAGATTTTAACCCTCATGTAGGTAACCAAGGTAATCAAATTATTACAAACAGCTTGTCAAGTTCACAGGTTGTAGGCAACTGGTGGACTCAAGTGTAAGGAAGAAGGGAGGAAAGGCAGGAGAGCAGGAAACTCAAAATGGGATTTAATTTAAAAAACAAAGGCAAACAAGGATCATGCAAATGCAAATAATTTACAAAGTTAAACAAAAATAAAATTCAAACTAACAAATACTCGGCATAACTCACCGAGAAACACAACAGCACAAAAGAAACATGACAACTGAAGTGCAATGAACCAACCCAGACTGAAAGAAAGCAGCAAAATAAATACAAGCAAATTGATGAGACACAAGTGGCTGGATGGAGCTGATTGGTGGACACAAGTGACTGGACTGACGAGAACAGGTGCAAACAAAAACCTAACGAGCAAGACAAGACAACATTGGACACAGGAAAACATACAACAAAACTAAAGCTTATAATATAATCTAAATTTAAACACGACAGCTTTCAGTATGTAGTGCAGTTCGAGACCACTAAATTATATAACAGATTGCTGAGCTTTTTTAATTGAATACATACATATATTTATACAATATACAGATATTTTCATTTTAACAGATACAGTAGAGACACTATAGATATACACTACATATATTACTACCACTACACACTATAGATATACTATATAAATCATCCAGTCAGGCAAACGCTAGAGCAATTCCTTTTAATCTAAAACCCCAATTCCAATGAAGTTGGGACGTTGTGTTAAACATAATAAAAACAGAATACAGTGATTTGCAAATCATGTTCAAACTATATTTATTTGAATACACTACAAAGACAAGCTATTTAATGTTCAAACTGATAAACATTATTGTTTTTAGCAAATAATCATTAACTTGGAATTTTATGGCTGCAACACGTTCCAAAAAAGCTGGGACAAGTGGCAAAAAAGACTGAGAAAGTTGAGGAATCCTCATTAAACACCTGTTTGGAACATCCCACAGGTGAACAGGCTAATTGGGAACAGGTGGGTGCTATGATTGGGTATAAAAGGAGCTTCCCTCAATTGCTCAATCATTCACAAGCAAAGATGGGGTGAGGTTTACCCCTCTGTGAACAAGTGCGTGAGAAACTAGTTGAACAGTTTAAGGACAATGTTCCTCAACTTACAATTGCAAGGAATTTAGGGACTTCATCATCTACAGTCCATAATATCATCAAAAGGTTCAGAGAATCTGGAGAAATCACTGCATGTAAGGGGCAAGGCCGAAAACCAACATTGAATGCCTGTGACCTTCGATCCCTCAGGCGGCACTGCATCAAAAACCGACATCAATCAGAATCAGAATCATCTTTATTTGCCAAGTATGTCCAAAAAACACACAAGGAATTTGTCTCCGGTAGTTGGAGCCGCTCTAGTACGACAACAGACAGTCAATTGACAGAGAACACTTTTGAGACATTTAGAAAAACAGTCACTGAGCAATAAAGGGTTACTATTTATCCGGTAACGACGGTACATTTAATTATTTTTTTTGACAATTGTGCAAAAGGATGCAGACTCTTCTAGCACTTAGAGCAGTTCGAATGACTAATATTGCAATAGTCCGGTGCAATGACCATCGTGCAAAGGGCGCCAAGACTTGAAGCGAGTAGTACGATAATCTGGGACAATGTTGATTGTGCAAATGTTGCAGATACTCCTCAGTCAGTGTGCAAATGGAGCAGATGCTACTCTGCCATGAGTGCCCAGTATTGGTCAACAACAGATATGCAAATAGTGCAACGTGGCGAGACTACTACAGTGAGTGCACGGGTAATATATAATTGGCCCGACAGAAATGTGACAACGAACTCAAGACATAAAGACAAAAAATTGCCAGCATGTTGTAATGGAAATGTAGGTTAGGTGTTTAAGAAGTTGATTGCAAGAGGGAAGAAGCTGTTAGAATGTCTGCTAGTTCTAGTTTGCATTGATCGGTAGCGCCTACCTGAGGGAAGGAGAGCCGGTGACCGGGATGTGGAGGGTCCGAGAGGATTTTGCACGCTTGTCTTAGTTCTGGCAGCGTTCAAGTCCTCAAGGGTGGGTAGGGGCTATCAACAATCCTTTCAGCAGTTTTGATTGTCCGTTGCAGTCTCAGTTTGTCCTTTTTTTTGTCGCAGCACTAAACCAGACTGTGATGGAAGAACACAGGACTGATTCAATGACTGCTGTGTAGAACTGCCTCAGCAGCTCCCGTGGCAAGCCGTACTTTCTCAGAAGCCGCAGGAAGTACATCCTCTGTTGGGCCTTTTTGAGGATGGAGTTGATGTTGAGCTCCCACTTCAGGTCATGAGAGACTGTAATTCCCAGTAACTTGATGGTCTCGGCGGTTGACACAAGGCAGCTGGACAGCGTGAGGGCCAGCTGTGGCAAAGGATGCCTCCTGAAATCCACGATCATCTCTACAGTCTTGAGCGTGTTCAGCTCCAGGTTGTATCGGCCGCACCACAGCTCCAGCCGCTCCACTTCCTGTTGCTAGACAGCCGGGTGCGTTGAGGTGCAGTCGTTTGTGTAGAGAGAGAAGAGCAGCGGAGAGAGGACACAACCTTGGGGTGCCCCAGTGCTGATGCTGCGTGTGGATGAGGTGGCCTCCCCCAGCCTCACCTGCTGTGTCCTGCCCGTCAGGAAGCTGTAAATCCACTGGCAGATGGCAGGTGAGATGCTGAGCTGGAGAAGCTTGGATGAAAGGAGTTCAGGGATGATGGTGTTGAACGCTGAGCTGAAGTCCACAAACAGGATCCTCGCGTAGGTGTTCTAGGATGGAGTGCAGTCCCATGTTGACTGCATCATCCGCAGACCTGTTTGCTCGGTAGGCAAACGGCAGGAGGTCCAGCAGGGGGCCTGTGACACTCTTGAGGTGGTCCAGCATGAGACGTTCAAAGGATTTCATGACCAGATGTCAAGGCGACACGCCTGTAGTCATTTAGACCCGAGATTGCACGTTTCTTGGGGACTGGAATTATGGTGGAGCGTTTGAAACAGGATGGAACTTCGCACAGTTCCAGAGATCTATTGAAGAGCTGTGTGAAGACTGGAGCGAGCTGGTCCGCGCAGACTTTGAGGCAGGATGGGGACACAAGGTCCGGGCCAGCCACTTTGTTAATCTTTTGTTGTTTGAAGATGCGTCTCACATCCTGTTCGCGGATGGTTAACGCAGAAGTCGGTGGTGTGATACACTTCAGAAACCCAATGTCAGTGAATACAGTTCGGCGCTACATCCGTACATACAACGCCGCCGGCTTCTCTGGGCCCGAGCTAATCTAAGATGGACTGATGCAAAGTGGAAAAGTGTTCTGTGGTCCGACGAGTCCACATTTCAAATTGTTTTTGGAAAGTGTGGACGTCGTATCCTCCGGGCCAAAGAGGAAAAGAACCATCCGGACTGTTATGGACGCAAAGTTCAAAAGCCAGCATCTGTGAAGGTATGGGGCTGTGTTAAAAATGTATTAAATATTTTATTCTTCATAATTGTAGCAACCTGGTTGTTAAAGTTAAAGGGTTTTGTAATTTCCGACTGGCTGTGAACACCCCAGATGGACTCGTGACAGGACACTGTTTGGGTGTGTGTCGGCAGAGGGAGATGGATATGAATGAAGAGGACAGTTTCGCTTGTTGTTGTTAACTTGGCATGGGTAACTTACACATCTGTGAAGGCACCATTAATGCTGATAGGTACATACAGGTTTTGGAGAAATATATGCTGCCATCCAAGAAACGTCTTTTTCATGGACGCCCCTGCTTATTTCAGCAAGACAATGCCAAACCACATTCTGCACGTGTTATGATAGCATGGCTTCGTAGTAAAAGAGTGCGGGTACTAGATAGACCTGCCTGCAGTCCAGACCTGTCTCCCATTGAAAATGTGTGGCGCATTATGAAGCGTAAAATATGACAACGGAGACCCCGGACTGTTGAACCGCTGAAGCTGTACATCAAGCAAGAATGGGAAAGAATTCCACCTACAAAGCTTCAACAATTAGTGTCATCAGTTCCCAAACGGTTATTGAATGTTGTTAAAAGAAAAGGAGATGTAACACAGTGGCAAACATGACCCTGTCCCAGCTTTTTTGGAACGTGTTGAAGCCATAAAATTCTAAATTAATGATTATTTGCTAAAAACAATAAAGTTTATCAGTTTGAACATTAAATATCTTGTCTTTGTAGTGTATTCAATTAACTATAGGTTGAAAATGATTTGCAAATCATTGTATTCTGTTTTTATTTGTTTAACACAACGTCCCAACTTCATTGGAATTGGGGTTGTATTAACCAGGTAATGTAATATCCATGGACAGATAAAGCATTTTGTCAAACAAAAGCAAAAGCATCGATTGCTCAATCTGTAGATAGATCGATGCTTGAGCGTATGTGCACCCCCTCCCCTCCATGAATGATTCCCCCACTCCCATTGCGGTCTGGCGGTCCACTCCCACCGCCAATAACACGGGGCGTCTTGGTTCGCGCACGCGCCTGTGTGGAGCGCGGGAGCGCGCAGCCATCCAGCAGCCAGCAGCCAGAGCGCCGCGGAGTGACTGAGGTGAGGGGGGAGCGAACAGGCGAGGACGATGCATCTTTCATTTGCCATTTGCGCCACTTGGGCATCCTCGGTTGCTCGCTGTCGGCCTCGCGGGGTCGGCGACTCTGATCGTTTGATCGCTACTCATCGATAATCCAACAGCAGACGGCCTTCTCCTTCGTTTAGGAAGACAAAGGGGAGTCCGGCGGAGGTGATGTGCGTTGTCGCCAGGGCTCCGTCATCAATCTTACAGTGGCTGACCGCTTTTGCTCACTTTGGACTGTTGGACAGATGCCGGGAGCCACTTTTTGTGAGAGTAGGACCACCTCGTGCGGAGAGTAAACGGCTGGAAGGAAGCACGGAGCGTGTCGTCCAAGGTAAGAAACAAAGACAGTACTGCCACTTATGTTAGTTGAGTGATAAAAGGCTATTATTATTATTATTATTATTATTATTATGAGAGAATCAGAGCAATAGTCCAAACAGGTGGTGTCCTGCGTCTGATGTGAAAGACACGTGAACGCAGCATTCCGCCATACACTGAGCTAATCTGACCTATTTTGCCAATTGCATTCAAATCGAATTTTGTCGCATGCAAGATGAAAAATGACCCAGTTGAGAGGTGAAATAACACATTGATGGGCAGCACAGCATCCGTTACAGTCAGCAGTAACGTGCTGGGTCCAGGACGATCATCTGCCATTGGTGGGGAAGCACTCCATCTGCAACAAATAACCCAAACAGTAAGCTTGCATCAGATAGCTGCTCCCTCGACAAGAAATGTGCTGCAAATGTAAAGCTCTCATATACGAATGGATTCATTTCATATGCTGTTTCAAGCGAGGTTTAAAATGTTTCCATTTGAAGTCTGAGAGGTTGCTTTTCAAGAGTCAACATGTAAGCATCTGCACACTGCTGTGTACGTTTTGTGTTTAGGTAATGACACCTTTCATGACTACAATAAGAACAATTTTATATGAACCTGAGAGGGAATATTCAACTGTTGTTACCAATTTACCACAAACTACTTGAGACAAATAATCCATAAGCATCAGTGCATCGCCACTCCAGGTGCAAGTGCTGATTTAGCGCCACTTTTGTGTATTTTCTGGAAACCCCTATGCTGATATCACTTCTATATTTTTAACAAAATGCACATTGGGCACTTACATATTGTTTCGTCGGATTCTGGTATGAAGATATTTGATTCTCTGCGTTTCCCCCACTCTCTTTACACTACTATAGTCTGTGGCTATCGTGCCACTTGAACTATAGTGTAAGTCCAGTAAGATAAATACAAAAAAGTACACCGACAGCGAACCTACAGTAATTTTCAAGCATACGTCAATTTTTTTTTTTGCAATTTAAAACAGTTCCCAGGGGTTTTACTATCAAAATAATAGGTCTGTCATTCTTCTGTCAAAGGACACAAAGGATAAAGAAATACATTGCACTCAACATCTACTTCAATTTAACATCACACTTTGGTTGAAATCACTCGTTTTCGTGGGGGTGGTTGCCTCATGCAAATGATGAGTATGGCTTTCATTACTATGACGACTGGGGGCAGAGTTAGGGCAATGAAGTGGCGGTAACTCAGTGTTGCTAACTTTTAATTATAACCATTAAGCAACTTTTCCAACCCTGCAAGTGAAAAAGTTTTTCAAGCACCTACCAAAGATCTAGCGACTTTTCATGGTGGGATTGGAGACTTTTGGAGTCTTTGAGACTCACTCCCGAGCAGATGTTTACCCGTGTCCAGACTGCAAATGAATATTGCTTGTACAAAGCCACCACTGACTAACTTAAACATATCCTCACATTAAACGAGCGCCCAAAAAGCTTTGTTTGTATTTTCAGTTGTGGAGGTAGCAAGCCGCCAAATTACACTTTGGCAATTAGTGTAGCGGATCGGTGCATGTGATGCATGCAGCGGACACATCTCCTGCCCCCACATCGACAACATTTCAGTATGTGCAGGTTATCCGAAACGACCGCAGGTAACACTGTTAGCTGACCCTAATTTATGCTTACACTGCTGCTGCTCTTAAATTGCGGCTTTAATATGACAAGCGCTCCTGTGTAATCCAGCAGCGGATCTTCGCCCAGCCTAGCGGAGTATTTTTACACAATGTCCGAACTTCATTGGAATTGGGGTTTGTATATTATGTGGCTCATGTATCAAAACTGGTGTGCAAAATATTGTAACTTACTCTTGCCTCAGCAGCTCATCGCATTTGCAGGCTTGACTGAGAGTTAGAGTAACCTGATTGTCTACGTATCTTAAATCAGGCTAACTCTGACACTATCAAGAATTGTATTCCATACAAATGTTCATTAATACTGTATGCATTGTCACTGTCAAGAACAACACAACACACAATGTTAAATCATTTAGGCCTGCCAAGTGATCCAAAGGAGTTATTTCTCGGCCTTTAATAGTCTTCTCAACAAAGAACTCTATGAAAATGTAAACGCGTTGACATGTCAACAACCACAGCAAAGAGACATTCATGTCAATGCAGAGGCTATTAGTGCGATGCAGATGGAGTAGATGTCATGCGGCCATGCAAGCTAGCGATCACGTGACACAGGAGCCTCCACCAGCAAGCTCACTGTTTCACGGGGCATGTGGGACATTTTGTGTGTCACACGTTTGCGTCTGTCATTTTGTGTTCACACTGTGCTTTCCTCCACTTGTCCACACAACATGTAGACCACAATTTACACGGTGTTTGCTTGCTCCAAGAAGGTTGTTATCACTACTGCTTGTTTACCTGTGCCTGAAAGGTTAGGTTTTCTTTGTTAGAGGTTGTATGCATGACACTGTTGTCAACAAAGAAAATGTAAAATAAAAGTAAACAATAATTGGTTGCATGCAGCCTCGACAAAAGTCCCTATTTTAGTAAAGGTTTGTACTGTGTATCAAACATGACAAGGGGTAATCGATCAAAAAACAAGTTAACCAAGTTAACAACAACAAGCGAAACTGTCCTCTTCATTCATATCCATCTCCCCTGCCGACACACACCCAAACAGTGTCCTGTCACGAGTCCATCTGGGGTGTTCACAGTCAGTCGGAAATTACAAAACCCTTTAACTTTAACAACCAGGTTGCTACAATTATGAAGAATAAAATATTTAATACATTTTTCCTTGACTTCCTGGCTTGCAGCTTCTTCTTGTCAACAAGTCGACATGAAGTGCCTCGCCTTCTCGCAAATGATAGTCTCGGAAATGCTATCACTCGATAGCTGTTTTTCCATTTATCCAAACTAGCAACAGGTTTTCGACTTGGTCCCCAAGTTTGTCTCTGTCCTTTTGAAGATACTTACTGTCTTGGCCATGTCAGCAGCAACAAAAATATCCCCCCCCCCAAAATAGGGGCAATTGTTGACTTGTTTCTTCCATACTGTACTTTACTGTACTTGCGAGCAAGCTTTGTAATGTGTGCACCATTGATATACTCCTCATAAATTCCATTTATGTAATTCCATTACAACATGCTGGCAATATTTTGACTTGAGTTTGTTGTCACATTTCTGTGGGGCCAATTATACATTACTCGTGCACTCACTGTAGTAGTCTCTGTTGTTGACCAATACTGGCCGCTCATGCCAAAGTAGCATCTGCTCCATTTGCACACTGACTGAGGAGTATCTGCAACATTTGCACAATCAACATTGTCCCAGATTATCGTACTACTCGCTTGAAGTCTCGGCGCCCTTTGCACAGTGGTCATTGCACCGGACTCTTGCAATATTCGTCTTTCGAACTGCTCTAAGTGCTAGAGGACTCTACAAGAGTCGGTTGACACAAGGCAGCTGGACAGCGTAAGGGGCAGCTGTGGCGAAGGATCCCTCCTGAAGTCCACGATTGTTGTGTCGGCGGCACCACAGGTCCAGCCGCTCCGCTTCCTGTCGATTTGCAGACTCGTCACCGTACTTGATGAGGCCGATGACAGTGGTGTCATCTGCAAACTTCAGGAGTTTGACAGTCGGGTGCGTTGAGGTGCAGTCGTTAGTGTAGAGAGAGAAGAGCAGCGGAGAGAGGACACAACCTTGGGGGGCCCCAGTGCTGATGCTGCGTGTGGATGAGGTGGCCTCCCCCAGCCTCACCTGTTGTGTCCTGCCCGTAAGGAACCTGTAAATCCACTGGCAGATGGCAGGCGAGACGCTGAGCTGGAGAAGCTTGGATGAAAGGAGTTCAGGGATGATGGTGTTGAACACTGAGCTGAAGTCCACGAACAGGATCGTCGCACAATAAGACAGGCTCGGCTTGTTTCTTAGTTGTACAAGTATGAATAATTACTTTGCCATCAAAAGCCCAGTCTCAGTTTTGTTTTTGTTGTCTTAAAGTTTTGAGGTGCCACAAAAGCAAAAAAAATATGAGCAAAATGTTTTGCTTGTTTTCTCTGCTTCTTGGTGAGAAACTGGTGTTCCCAACCCATGTTCTACTGCTGATTACTAAAAGATGGAAAAACAGAAACAAACCTTTTTTTCTGGTGAAAGAAGCATCTCCTATTACTTTTGGTAGGTCCGCTGTTTACATTGTCACAGAACACAAAATTCTGTGGGTCTTAAAAGATCAGTCAAAATGCTCTAAAACAAAAACAAAGTGGAGGTTCTTGAAAATGACACTGTTAATGCTTCTGTGTGTCAGAATTTAAATCCACTCACACGCAATCAATGTGTTTTGAAAATATGGTTTTGGATAAGACATATTGTTTCTTTATCAAGTAACATCGCTCCCTCACAAAAGCAAACCAAAAAGGAAAAAAAAATCCTGAAACTGCATCACTGTTGTACTAGGTGTATCAGAAAAAATCTATGACTGGTGTCACAAAAGAAACACTTCAAACCCCCCCTTCAAAGTAACAAAGCATGTAAATGTACCCTTAGTTGTTGTGACACATATATTTCCAACAGCATTGTGTAAGGGCCAAGCAAGGGCACATGAGGTTTTATTTTAGTTCGGACCCTAAAATATCTCCACATTTTCCTTAATTTCTCAGTTACTAATTCAAACATCTGCAGGAGGTGTGTACCTATGAAAATGCACATTCTGTTGCTGACTCAAATTCAGATTTTCCAGCCCAGTTGGAGGTCTGTGCTCAACTGAGTGCTGTTCTGGTTGCCTAACCCGTCGTGGTGGGGATGATGATGATGATGATAAGGCAATAAGCACAGTGCATGTTTTTTATAAATAACAGACTCAAATGCTTGGAATGGTCAGTGTGTGTTGAGACAAAAACCCCGTGCCATATGGCTCACAGTGATTCAGCCTCACTCTTAGCTGGAGGTAGCTTTCCATAAACAGGAAGAAAGCCTCGGGTTACATGATGGAAAATTCAACGACTTCCTCTGAGAAGCTGGTGACTCTAACAAAGTGTTTACATTGTCCCACAGGGATAGCGAGCACCATATTGTATTCTGGCATGCGTCTTTTATAGATCATTATTAGTAGATTTTCATCGTGCACGTTTGTGTTACTTACACATCAAAAACTGCAAAGGAATTTGGAAAATAGCATCTTAAAAAAACAAATACAAATGATGTAAGATGCACACAAGCAGATTATTCAAAGTGGTTGCTTGTTAACTGGTCTCATAACCCAACTCAATAAAAGACTAAATGAAGTTGCAAACAGTCCTGAGGACATTATGTTCATTGCAGAGAGTAAACTCTAGCAGAGGCCATTAAATTAAAACACCTCTGTGTACAATACTTGCAAATTATTCTGGATCATTTAATTTGGACTGTAATCAAATGTTTACAGAATTGGATCATCCAGTGTCATGTCTGATTCATTAGCTGAAAATATGTGTTTATGACCTGAATCTTGTCTCATGTGCAAAATGGGACAAAGTCGGGGTTATGTTTAAGCTTTCACATACCCGTCTCTATTTTATATCTAACCTACGTATTAAAAAATGTGCCAAATAAATAAGTATGAGCAGCAGACTTAAAGCAACACATGATGTTCTTGCCCTGATTGAGTTTTGTAATTGTTTAGCGTGTACATTAATTCACTTGACTGATTTGGCTAGTTCTTTGGACCATGTCAAAGCCATCTGAATGTTCTGAGCACCTTTTTCAAAGCCAAAGTTATACCACACTGAAGGTATGCATGGAAGTAGAACAGCTTCCTTGAGATGGGGTTGTTTTTCTCATCTTTAGGGAGCAAACTAGTTGAGACTGTGTCAATGTCACCTTAGCTGTTTGCAGCCAAGTCACCAACTGCATTTTGCCTCCATTGCTTCAAGACTCAATTAATCAACAAAATATTCTACACACAGTTCCATTAATTGTTGAATCAATTAGCATGACCAAGTCTAATTATTACCATCATTTAAAAAGGCTGTTTTATTTTATGCTTTTTATCATTATTATTATTATTATTTCTCTTTCCTCATTGGCTTGGTGAACTAGGCGTGTAAGGTCCATTTTTAATACACCACGAGATTTGGAAATAAAGTTCCATCCCTGATACTGATTCACTTCACAAATGTATGAAACATAATTTTTTATATATATATATATATATATATATATATATATATATATATATATTTAACACTATTTAAATATTATTATCATTGTAGTATTTTCACATTTGCTTCTTGGGGGATTAATTTGCCCAAGTGTCAGTCCCCTTTGGCTTATTGATTACAGTAAGTGGTAACTAATTAGGGCATAGAAATGCACTGCGAAATACTGAGGTCTTCCCTTGTCTAACTAAATGAGAGGGTGAAAATATATATTTTAAAAAAATGTGTTTATCCTTTATTTATCCAGGTAGGGGAATTGAGTACAGATTCTCATTTACAATGCTGACCTCACAGCAGAGTAAAACAAAGCTAAATAAAAGCAAATAAAAATACTTAAGACAACAAACTGGACAGTGTGAGATTACATTACACCATAGCATATGGTGAAAAAGAGGTTGTAAAAAGGCTAAAAGCAAGTGCACAAATGAGGTGAGTTTTATTATTTTCTACAGTGTTCCAGTTGTTTGGGGCTGAAAATCGTAACGATCGATCGAAAGTGGTGCGAACTTTGGGAACAAAAAGGTTCATAAAACTGTTGGAACTGTTGCAGAGTGTGGGTGTGGTTTGCATGGTGAGCAGATAGTGAAGGGAGCTACCACAAAAATAAACACATGGATACATTAGCGCCTCTCTGACAATGTCTATCTAATGA
This sequence comes from Phyllopteryx taeniolatus, assembly GCF_024500385.1. NCBI lineage: Eukaryota > Metazoa > Chordata > Actinopteri > Syngnathiformes > Syngnathidae > Phyllopteryx > Phyllopteryx taeniolatus. Next base: position 25,904,541 of record NC_084502.1, on the reverse strand, counting down.
GCTTTGTTGTCTTTGTAATGGCAATTTTTTTGTGTTGTATCTCATTAGAAGTACCTAATGTTATATTTCACAATTATTTATTTTTTTACATTTGGGCTTTAAAGTGAAATAAAAATTAAGCATAAACTTAAAGCCTTGTAAAAATGCAATGGTCCTTCACTGTGGTCGTTTACAGCTACCGCGGTGTGAGAGTTTGGTATTTCATGACAGTCTATAGTATGCATGCTTTTGGAGTGATTGAATCAGTGTCATGGGTTGTTGCATAAGCTGAGTAATTAATTCCATCCATCCATCCATCCATTTTCTGAGCCGCTTCTCCTCACTAGGGTCGCGGGCGTGCTGGAGCCTATCCCAGCTGTCATCGGGCAGGAGGCGGGGTACACCCTGAACTGGTTGCCAGCCAATCGCAGGGCAGAGTAATTAATTACTGAAGTGAATTTTCACACCAAACGTATTTCATACCCCTCCTTGAGCTGTCTCACCTTATCGTGGTGGAGGGGTTTGTGTGTCCCAATGATCCTAGGAGATAAGCTGTCTGGGGCTTTATGCCCCTGGCAGGGTCACCCATGGCCAACAGGTCCGAGGTGAAGGACCAGACAAAGCACAGCTCCAAAAACCCCTATGATGTTAAAAAATTCAGGAAGACGTTTTCCCCTGCCCGGACGCGGGTCACCGGGCCCCCCCTCTGGAGCCAGGCCGGGAGGTGGGGCTTGAAGGCGAGCGCCTAGTGGCTGGGCACAGCCCGAAAGGGTAACGTGGGTCCCCCTTCCCATTGGCTCACCACCTATGGGAGGGGCCATAGGGGTCGGGTGCAATGTGAGCTGGGTGTTGGCCGGAGGTGGGGATCTTGGCGATCCGCTCCCCAGCTACAAAAGCTGTCTCTAGGGACGTGGAATGTCACCTCTCTGGCAGGGAAGCAGCCCGAGCTGGTGTGCGAGGTCGAGAAGTTCTAACTAGATATAGTCGGGCTCGCCTCCACACACGGCTTTGGCTCTGGTACAGGTCCTCTTGAGAGAGGTTGGACTCTCTTCCACTCTGGAGTTGCTCACGGTGAGAGGCGCCAAGAAGGTGTGGGTATAGTTATTGCCCCCCGGCTCGGCGCCTGTACATTGGGGTTCAGCCTCCCTCCGCCTTCGGGTGGGGGACGGGTCCTTGGAGGGTGTGCTGGAGAGTGCTCCCGCTGGGGACGCCATCGTTCTGGTGGGGGACTTCAATGCTCATGTGGGCAATGACAGTGAGACCTGGAAGGGCCTGATTGTGAGGTACGCCCAAACGTATCATGAGGGTCTGCTGGGAACGTCTGGCAGAATCCCCTGTCAGAAGGAGATTCAACTCCCACCTCCGGCAGAACTTCACCCATGTCCCGGGCGAGGCAGGGAACATTTATTCAAAGTGGACCACGTTCCGTGCCTCCATTGCTGAGGCGCCCGACAGAGCTGCGGCCGTAAGGTGGTCCGTGCCTGTCGTGGCGGTAATCCTCAAATCCGTTGGTGGACACCAGTTGTGAGGGATGCCGTCAAGCTAAAGGAGGAGTCCTATCGGGCCTTTTTGGCCTGTGGGACTCCTGAGGCAGCTGATGGGTACCGCCTGTTCAAACGGAATGCAGCTTTGCTGGTCGCTGAGGCAAAAAGAACGACTTCAGGACGGCTTTGAGGAAATTCTTGTCCACCATTCGGCGTCTCAGGAGGGGAAAGCAGTGCACCATCAACACTGTGCATTGTGGGGATGGGGCACTGCTGACCTGGACTCGGGACGTTGAGTCAGTGGGGAGAATACTTCGAAGACCTCCTCAATTTCACCGACACGCCTTCCCATGAGGAAGCAGAGTCTGGGGTCTCTGAGGCAGGCTCTCCTATCTCTGGGGTTGAGGTCACTGAGGAGGTTAAAAAGCTCCTCAGTGGCAAGGCCCCAGGGGTGGATGAGATTCGCCCGGAGTTCCTAAAGGCTCTGGATGTTGTAGGGCTGTCCTGGTTGATAGCTGGCAGTTAGTCGGTCTCGTTCCCGGTGAGGGTTGGACTCCGCCAAGGCTGCCCTTTGTCACCGATTCTGTTCATAACTTTTATGGACAGAATGTCTAGGTGCCGCCGAGGCGTAGAGGGGGTCCAGTTTGGTTGCCTCAGTATTGCATCTCTGCTTTTTGGAGATGATGTTGTTCTGTTGGCTTCCTCAAGCCGTAATCTACAACTTTCAATGGAGCGGTAAATCAGCACCTCCAAATCTGAGACCATGGTCCTCAGTCGGAAAAGGATGGCGTGCCTTCTCCAGGTCGGGGATGAAATTCTGCCCCAAATGGAGGAATTCAAGTATTTTGGGGTCTTTTTCATGAGTGAGGGAAGAATGGAACAGGAGCTCAACAGGCGGATCGGTGCAGCGTCTGCAATGATGCGGACTTTGTATCGGTCCGTTGTGGTGGAGAAGGAGCTAAGCCGAAAGGCGAAGCTCTCAATTTACCGGTCGATCTACGTTCCTACCCTCACCTATGGTCACGAGCTGTGGGTCGTGACCGAAAGAACAAGATCCCGGATACAAGCGGCCGAAATGAGTTTCCTCCGCAGGGTGTCCGGGCTCTCCCTTTAGAGAGAGGGTGAGAAGCTCGGTCATCCGCGAGGGGCTCAGAGTAGAGCCGCTGCTCCTCAACATCGAGAGGAGCCAGATGAGGTGGCTCGGGCATCTGTTTAGGATGCCTCCTGGACGCCTCCCTGGTGAGGTCTTCCGGGCATGTCCCACCAGGAGGAGACCCCATGGATGACCCAGGACAGGCTGGAAAGAGTGTGTCTCCCGGCTGGCCTGGGAACGCCTCGGGATCCCCCCCGGAAGAGCTGAATGAAGTGGCTAGGGAAAGGGATGTCTGGGCTTCCCTGCTAAAGCTACTGCTTCAACCTCTTATAAGCGGAATAAAATGGATGGATGGATGGACGTATTTGATAACCATATTGTCAGGTTTAGTGGGGCAAAAATGTTGTTATGGTGGAAACATGATGGCTTGATGGTTATGGTAACAATGAGGAAAAAAAGCAGGCACTGAAAACAAGCAACATTCTCCTGTTTCCTATGATCACGTTGTGCTGTAAACGCCAGTGAAAAGGATAACACGGCAAACCAAGCATGTGTTTTGTCCTTACTCAAGTGTGGGAAAACATGATGCCCTTTACTCTAAATAACATGATGACATCATGGAGAAATACACACCAATAATGACAGCATTTTGCCCAGGGGACTCAAACAAGTGTCTCCAGCTGCTAAAGAATAATAATAATTAAGGTATGTGGTTTTTGAAGTGCGTTATATAACCAGGTCACTTGTGTAAATGAAAAGAAGTGGACCATTTGGATGATTGTGACATTTTTTCTTCGTTTGAAACCTCAAAGAGGTGATACCGTTGCAGTTAAAAAGAATCCTAATGAAACTTAATCACATGTGAGACTAATTCAGGCCATGGGAGAAATGTGACCACTTAAAATGGTCTTAGTTATGGAGCGGTTGAAATACCATTTCGTGCAAACCATAGGGAACAACAGTTGCAGAAACCCTCCAAAAATTATGCCCCTCAGCCCCTGTTAGTCTTTTAGCAGCACAGTAGGTTAACAAACAGGTCCTGCACATGATTGGTTATGCATGAAGGCACCTCTGCTGGACTCTGATAACAAACTAATGAGCACTAGTCACCACACAAAAATAGTGTGGTGACCTCCGAGGGCCGACCTAATCCTTTCTCCTGTGTCTGTTGGTGACACTGTGCACCACATGAAAACCTGCAATCCCACCCTTCTTCTTAGCTGTAGAAGTAGCATTGTAGTATACTCTTAAATAGTTGGTAATTATCCCCTCCACAGCAATGCCTCTGGTAATTCATCTTCCTACAGCTGTCAGCACAATGTAACATTTTACAGTCTATAAAACCGTAGTAAAAAAACATCTCATTGGTGGCAAAAATGTGTCATTTTTTGCACATCCCCCACATCCCCCCCCCCCCCCCCCCCCATCTTGAGCAGGCTCTATAAATCTGGTACACACATGCCGATTTTTACCATTTTAACCAATTTTTAAAATGTGAGTGACCCCACACATGACGAATAAAAAGCAGCACGTGTGTGCTTACTGCTCTAATAGTGTGTGTTGTACTTGAGATGACCAACAAAGCACGTCACACACATAATGATATCTCCATCAATAATCGTGAGTCTCCTCCCCCAAATCAGATGTCTGTTGTAGTACCAAGACTGACCTGTGAGAGTCAGCATGGCGCCACCGGCATCCAGACTGCATGAAATTATAAAAAAGAAAAATGAGGTAGTAGTAGAAGTAGTAGTAGTAGTAGTCATAGCAGTTGTAGTAGTAGAAGAAGAAGTAGTCTATTAGCTTACTGGTAAGTACATAGCAGTTGCGATAGCTGGGATAGGCACCAGCACGCCCGCGACCCATGTGAGGATAAGCGTCAAACATAAACTGTCATTTTTTATTGTGGTAGCTATTGTTCCATTTCACAACACAATCACGGCGTGTTTACCACACGATCGTAAATACTGAACAGGTTTAACATTTACAATTGTTGAAGGAAGAAAATGTCACTTTTAACACACCCCACACCACCGGATAATCGCTCAGGATAATAAGAAAAAATTTGGAAAAAATGCGCAAATTCAGACTGATTATTGGTATGTGCATATCCCACTCAAGGCGCTTCAATTCGTATTGAATATCTGTGGGCAGGAATTCATGTTATTTTTACCTCGAGCCACTGCCTTTCTGAGACCACTACTGGATAAAATACAGAAAATGCCTGCTGGTGTGGCTTGTCATATGCATTGTCAGTCAGCCTTTTCGAGAATTAATATCTTTGATTCCAGAGCAACAAACATTTTTGTATATTTTCTTTGGCAGGAATAATTGTTATCTCAATAAATGTACTTGTTCTGCCCCCACATCTCAAAGAAACCCCCATAGGCCATGTTGACAAGTGGGTTGTTCGAGCATATTTCATCAGGTCTAAACATGAATTATTTAAAGTGACTTTGCTCTGAAGTCATTTTTCGTGAATACTGTCTGTTCTCAGTGACTCCATGCGTCTTATGTTATCCTTTGGCACCTTGAAGTTGGAGAGAGAAAGTCTTGTAATTGTCAGTACTCCTTCCTGCGGGTGGCAACACATTTGGTTTGGAGGCCCAGGGGATTGTGGGTGATCAAGCTGTTGGTTCAAATAGTGAGGAGGCCATCAGTCAAGACTTTAAATTAAAGCTGTGCTTCTAGCTCCACTGCTGTTACCATTTATGAATGTCTCCCAGAATATGCACAGGAAAGCAAACATAGTAGCTTAATACAGATACTTAACCATAATAATTTATCAGCCTCAAATGGCTCCACCCTTCCATAATACTTGGTACGCTTTACAATTTATCCTAAACTAAGTCATTGCATTGACATACTGAGGAATTTTAAGTCATGTTTCCATCAAGTCATGGAGTTCAGTTCAGCTAACCATGGTACAGTCTGGAATGGAAAACTCTGGGTAGTGTTGTTTGGCTATCTAAAAACAGTATGCTAATAGCAACCATTACCCATGTAATGCTATAGCAGCGATACACAATGTTAGTCACTAATGAATTCAACATCCAGCTATTTGTGTTGTTTCTTCAGAAGACAAGCTTTGTAGGAGTTGTCACATTTTGTGTTCTTCTCATTTAAATTCTATTGTGCTATGTAAGTGATGATTTTTCGGTTGACCAGTTAACACTGTGCATTGTATCTGGCTCCACCATATACAGTTGGGTCCATAAATATTGGGACATGCACACAATTCTCATCCTTTTGTCTTTAAACACCACCGCAGTGGATTTGAAATGAAGCGAACAGGATGTGGTTTAACTGCATAATTTTAGCTTTAATTTGAGGGTACAGTATTTATGTCCAAATCAAGTGATCAGTGTAGGAATTACAGCAGTATGTACTGTATACTGTATGTGCTTCCCACCAAAAGTAGTGTAAAAATTTAGCCCAGGGGCCAGTTTAATACTGGGTCTCTGTACCCATTATTAGTAATAGCTTTTAATTTGAAATGTTGATATTTCAGTTGAAGAGAGTTAAGTATGTCATTTTTTGTTGTTGTTGTTGTATTGAAGTCTAAATTTGTATGGAGTGGACCTATTTTATTATTTCATTTTTGGGACAATGGTAAGGGAATGGTATTGGCAGAGGTATTGTGATGAGACCCGATCCCAGTCCGACAGGGCATGTCGGGTCCGCGCTTGGGGGGGACAGAGGCCATTGCGAAGCATACCTCTCGCCCGATCAATTGCGAAGCAATGCTCAGAAAGCCGTAGCGGCTACACCGTAGCCCCGTAAGGGACTCAGGGCCCCGAGATGCAATCCAAGTGTCTTTGGTCAATATGTCATGCAATTCAAATTAGTGCAATTTTTATTTTTTATTTTTTTATCGGGTGGTTAATGTACGGCCCATATATAACCCAGTTACATCTGGCGAAGGGACATTTATGTCCGCATTACTTCTGCATCCAAATACAGCATTTTGGCCTCGTCGGCTAAGCACCGTGCTGTGGACATGCCTACGTATAGCTGACCCAAAAACAAAATTTTAAGCACAAAGCCTAATTGTTTTATGCTGAGACAAGCCTATGATGATATTGAGGCTCTTGTAATACCGTGATATCGTGAAAATGGTGACATCCCAAAATATATTTTTTTATTTCACCGATACAAACTGCCTCTCCAAGGTTACACAGCAAAGAACATTGTGTCGCTCACCAAACACTAGCCTGGAGTATATATTTTTTAAATTAAAGCCACGTATTATTTACACTTGCGATTGGCTGGCGACCAGTTCAGGTTGTACCCAGCCTCGCCTTTAAAATAGCTGGCATAGGCTCTGGCACGCCCGCGAACCTAGTGAGGATAAGCACATACGTCGCAAAGAATCCAAAAGAATACAATACGCCCAGTGGACGTCAGTAAGTCTTCGCTGCAGCATTAAGAGCATATTGGTAGATCCACTTTGGTTATATGGAGTTTCAACAAAAGATGACAAAAAATGCAAAGTACAGTATATGCATGCTAAGACAAAGGGTCATATAGTAGATTCTTTAACATTTTAATGCATTTGCTGTGCTATCATGGTCCCTGCAGTTCTGTTGTTGGAGCTTGGGTGGTGCTTTGTGCCCCTCTCGCCCTCTCTCTTGCTTCTGGGTCCAGTTGAAATCAAATCGTGACAGAATACTCTGGCCACCCATGGACCCAGCAAACCCGTAGGTGTTCCAATCCCACCGAACAATCCAAGGTCGCTTTTGTCACTAACCTCCTCCGCGGTAAAGCAGCTAAATGGGGAACTGCGTTATGGCACAACTCTTCCCCAGTACTCACGTCATTTAACTCCTTTTCTGCCGAACCAAAGAAGGTCTTTGATCACCCCGTTTAGGGCAGGGAAGCCACTCGCCACCTCCTTACGCTCACTCAGGGCACTAGTTCCGTTGCCTCCTATTCAGTTGAATTCCGAATACTTGTGGGTGAATGCAGGTGGGATGACGCCGCGCTAAGGGGGATTTTCCTTAAAGTTCTTTCAGATTAGTTGAAGGACGAGCTCGCTGCTTGGGACGAGCCCTCCTGACTCGAGGATCTCATTTCGCTATCCATCCGCCTTGACAACCGGTTACGGGAGAGAGCCCGTGAGAGGGGGGTTAGAGCGCGTAAAATTATTTCCACCGTGGGTACTGCACCGTCAGCACCTCACCCGTCTTCTGCACCTCCGACTGCCCCTGCGTCACCCCCCCACTGCACCAGATGAACCATGCAACTCGGTAGCACAAGACTAGACCCCCATGAACCTCAGTGCCGTCTCACCCAGCGTCTGTGTATTTATTGCGGCAAATCAGGCCACTTCATTGCCACATGACCTTTGCGACCAAAAGGCCAGGCTCACCACGACCCGAGAGCGCCGTGGTGAGCCAAACCACCTTTTCCCCAAGCTCTCCCTCCCGTATGACCGTTCCCGCTTGCAATCTCGGCCCCAGTCACAACACACCCATAGTTACCCTTATAGATTCTGGTGCAGACGACAACTTAATTCACGAAGGAATGGCACATCATCTCCAACTCCCTCTCCAACCACTCCCTCACCGAAGAAAGTCACAGCCTTGGATGGGCGAATCATTTCCCCTGTCACCCACCAAACAGTTCCATTTACCCTGCTTGTCTCTGGAAATCACCTGAGGACATTCCTCTTTTTGTCATCCCTTCACCAGACCCCACTAGTCCTTGGAATTCCCTGGCTCAAAAAGCATAACCCCGCTATAGACTGGACTCACTTATCACTCACTGGATGGAGCCCTCACTGCCATTCGCACTGCCTGCTTTCTGCCATGCCGCCCTCCAGTAAACCTCCAACACCTGCCACACCAGTCGACCTCTCCCGGGTGCCTGAAGAATATCATGATCTCTCCCCTGTTTCCAGTAAAGACCTGGCCATTTCTCTACCCCCCCACCGCCCTTATGACTGCGCAATTAATCTTCTGCCGGGAGCCTCACTTCCCCTCCGGCCATCTTTTCAACCTTTCCCGCCCTGAGAAAAAGGCTATGGAGGACTACATCCGTGACTCTCTGGCTTCTGGACTCGTTTGACCCTCCTCGTCTCCAGTAGGGGCCAGATTCTTCTTCGTCAAGAAGAGAGTTACCACTCGCCGCCCCTGCATCGATGACCGTGGACTCAATGACATCACCGTTAAAAATAAATCACCACTACCCCTCATCGACCCCTCATTTAAACCCCCCTGTGACGCCAAGATATTCACGAAATTGGACCTACGAAATGCCTACCATCTCATCCGTATCGGAGAGGGGGATGAAAGAAAAAAAGCTTTCAATACCCCCGTCGGACACTTAGAATACCTGGTCATGCCGTTCGGATTAACCAAAGCCCCTGCTGTCTTTCAAACCTTCATCAATGACGTCCTCCGCGATATGTTGAACCGGTTTGGTTTTGTTTACTTGGACGACATCCTCATTTTCTCCTGCTCCCCCGAAGATGTATGCCAAGTCCTCCAGCGCCTCCTTGAAAACCGCCTGTATGTCAAACCCGAAAAATGTGAATTCCACCTCACCTCCGTACTCTTCCTAGGCTACAACATTGCCAAAGGACAATTGCAACCAGACCCTGCCAATATCCAAGCAGTTGTTAACTGGCCCACTCCTACCAACCACAAAGAACTATAACGTTTCCTTTGATTCGCCAACTTCTACCACCGCTTCATGCGCAATTATAGTAAAGTCGCAATTCCTCTCACTCCACCAGCTCTCCGTTTCAGTGGACCCAAGCCTTTGACCAACTTAAGACCCTTTTCACTATGCTCCCATCCTACAACACCCCAACCCCTCCCTCCAGTTCGTGGTGGAGATTGACGCCTCGGACACTGGGGCAGGGGCGGTTCTCTCACAGCGGGACCCCTCTTCCCAAAAACGTCATCCCTGTGCTTTCTTTTCCCATCATCTATCCCCCGCTGAACGGAACTACGACATTGGCAACCAAGAGCTGTTGGCCATCATTTGGGCATTGGAGGAGTGGAGGCACTGGCTGGAGGGGACTGATTTACCGTTTATCATCTGGACTGATCATAAGAAACTTTCCTACCTCCATTCCGCCAAACACCTTAACCGCCGACAAGCTCGCTGTGCCCTCTTCTTGAGCCGATTTAATTTCAGCCTCTCCTTCCATCCTGGATCTGTGCCTGAAGGAAGACTTCACACCTGCCCCCAGCTGGTCTGCTGCGCCCCTTACCTATCCCGAGCTGCCCTTGGTCCCACTTCGCCTCGGACTTTGTTACAGGCCTACCCTCCTCTGAATGTAACTTGGTCATTTTCACCATTATCGATCGGTTTTCTAAGTACGTCCATTACATTCCCCTACCCAAGCTACCCTCTGCCTTTAAAACTGTGAACCTCCTTGTCCAACATGTCTTCAAACTCCACGGAATCCCTATTGATATCGTCTCGGATCGAGGTCCTCAGTTCTCCTCCCTTGTCTGGAAGGAGTTCTGTAAAGCGGTGGGCGCAGCAGCCAGGTTGTCTTCGGGATACCATCCAGAGACCAACGGCCAGACGGAGCCGGCAAATCAGGTGGAAGCGGCCCTTCGCTGCGTTGCCGCACGCAACCCCACCTCCTGGAGCTCATTCCTCCCATGGATTGAGTATGCCCACAACTCACTCACCAGCTCTGCCACTGGTATGTCTACATTCATGGCTTGCTACGGTTTCCAACCTTCATTATTTAGGGAACAGAAGCAGGCGGTGGCAGTTCCCGCAGTAAGGGATCACCTTTAGAGGGTCCAGGCCATTTGGAAAGACGTCAGGGCGGCCTTAACCCAGTCCGCAGAGAGGAACAAACAGCTTGCGGCCTCCGTCGCTCTCATGAGTACAAGGTGGGTCAGTCCATTTGGCTTTCCTCCCGTGACCTCCCACTCCAGACGGAGTCATCATCAATCCCACATCAGTTCAATTAAAACTCCCGCAATCCCTCAAGATCCATCTCACGTTCCATGTTTCTCTGCTCAAACCTGTCTCCATTTGCGCTGTCTCCACTGCTAAAAGGAACTGCTGCATTTTTAAATAACTAGGACATTATTTCAACTTGTAGGTGTTGCTGGTATGTCACGTTTTCTTAAAAGACTTCCCATTTGGAGCCTTGCATTTATTTATTTTTGGGCAAATTAGAAAAGTGGATGCTGTGGTGTGTGTAGTTGTGTAAACTGTCACTGCAGCGTGAAGTAGCAAAATGTAATTCATTATTTGCACAATTACAGTATGCTCAATTTGCTGTCCCGAATGACTGGCACTGGACAGGAGGTTCATGTTGTTTTAAGTAGAGACCCCACTAGCTCCACAGATGGTAGTGCTGTAAAAAACAGATACGTTTTCTCAAAGTGTACTAGTATTGTGTAAATTTAACAGGAGGTTATCAATAGAAAAAAAATGTAGTCACTCGCCATTACTTTTGTAAGTTTTCTATCTGATGTTTTTCTGTCAACCCTCCCAGTCTATTATCTGCTGTTTGGTTCTCCTTGTTTTTAAGGAACCATACAGACTGTGACTGCCATATGACTCTTTTTTTTTTTTTTTTAACTAGGCTTTGGGGTATACTGTAAATGAGCCTCCATCCATCCATCCATTCTCTACCGCTTATCCGGGTCGGGTCGCGGGGGCAGTAGCTTCAGCAGGGACGCCCAGACTTCCCTCTCCCCAGCCAATTTTTAGGTCACTATTCTGCCTAGTGACATGCGGCCATTATTTGTTGTCTGTTCAAAAAGCACATCAAACTGTAAGAGTCTTAGTGGTGCCATTTTTTTCTCCTGCAAACTTCCATCCAGCCCTCCATTTTGTATACCACTTACAGACTACATACTGGACTGGTTGCCAGTCAATCACAGGGCACATAGAGAGAGACAATCATTTACGCTCACACTCACACGGTCACTGTGTTGGAACTAAACCCACGCTGCCTGGCTGCAACGGAAGTGTGGCGAATGAACCACTACATCATCAGTGACTCTCATCTTCAAACGTGGGATGATGGTGATGATGATGCTGATGAGGTCATTTTCAGTGTCCCCTCTCAGGGTTTCTGCCCACAGCCCACAGCACATGAGTGTTTGGACAGAGAATGAATGTGACAACATGCCCTGGCTTTGTGGCAAGCATTTTTCACCCCACCGTGGGAGGGAGGGAACATCATTCTTTATCTTCTGGTGCTTTGGCTCATCTTGTGCAGTAAATAGGTCTGTAAAAGTAGACCCTCACCAGCAGTGATATTTATGTGCATGATGTTTTATAGCTTGTTGTGACAACATTTTATTCTGTTTTGCTATGCCCAGCTCACACCCACAGCTCAGTTATTTTCATTCACACATTACGAACTGTGATTTGGCTGTGGTTTAACAGGCTACAATATGTGCAAAGAAATTATGGAAATGGCAATATGCTTACTGATTTGCAGTGATATTAAAACCAATCAAATGTTTTGTTTTTTTTTAGATATTTTATTGCCTGCTGGATAGAGATGCACTTTCAATCATCAGGTTCTGTTATTTCTCCAATCACTTTCGTTGTCTGTCTTAAAAAAAAATGTTACCCAGTTATGAAAGACAGTTTTAAATAGTAGTCAGTGTCAGCACTAAACCTCCAGGCCTCTGCTAGAAAGCAAAAAAATACCTGTCAGGAAAAAACTACCAGAACAGCTAAACTTTATTTGGGTTAATCAGAGGCTCTTTAAATTTTGGCAGGTGTGTGCTGACTCCCATTCAACATGAGCTTGAATGTGATTAATTCTGAACACAGCCACATCCTCATTTATAACAGAGTATGTTCACTTGTGCGACCACGTTATCCCAGTTGTTTTTCGCTATTTTTACTATTTTTTTAAATTGAGTTATATACTGTAGGTTATAGCTCACATTAATTAGTCTCATTTATTTAGATCACAAAAACTTGGCATTTGACCAGGGGTATGTAGACTTTTATACCCACTGTAAATGGATCTATGCATGGGAATGACCCAATTTGGACTCACTAGTGTGTTTCATCATTTTTTATTTAACTTATATAGGTACTGTATACAGTAATCTTTGAATTGGCAGCTTATTGCTTGGATGTTGCTTCCACTTCTTTTCAAAATAGCCCTGCTGACTGATCACTGTTGTGTCTGAAACATGACAAATAAATGACTTTCTGTATTAACTGTAATAAAGTGTGATGATTCATGTAATTAGTTCACTGGGAAGAAGGATTATAGCTGATGAAGGATTATTTTCAATTGGACTGACTAATGGCATTTGATTACATCACCGCCCCCTCTCTCTTTCTGATCCCCAGGCAACCGGCCCGGATCTGCCACCCTCTCCCGCTAGCCTCCCACCTTGTTGCCCCACTGTCGTGTCCTCGCCTCTGCTACGGCTTTCCCATGGAGAGTGCACACCCACCCGTGTAGGATGCCTACCTCGTCCGACGCCCTGGATTCCCACCTGCCCGCCACCAAGTCCTCCTTCTCCTCGCGCGCACCCACTCTTGCCAACAGTTCGTTGCGGCCCCTAAGGCTGTGCCCCGCCCCTCTCCAACATGGTGGATGAGGCAACCACCATGAAGGATGATGTCATCAACGCCAACACGTTGGCTTGGCTGGTCTGCTCGGGCGTGTCAATCCTGGCCAACACGTGGAGCATCCTCAGCGTCAGCGCCAAGCAGAAGAAGTGGAAGCCGCTTGAGTTCCTCATCTGCACGCTGGCTGGAACGCACATCCTCAACATGGCCATCCCCATCACCATGTACTGCGTCATAACGCTGCGGCGTCAGCATTCCAACTACGAGTGGAACGAGGGCTTGTGCAAGGTGTTTGTGTCCACCTTCTACACTCTCACGTTGGTCACCTGCTTCTCTGTCACATCACTCTCTTACCACCGCATGTGGATGGTACGCTGGCCTGTCAACTACAGGTAAGACACCTTTGGGTTTTTTATGTCACAGTGTATACATTCACATGTTATTCTGCACCCAACGTTTTTATTATTATTACAATGTCTTTTTTAACATTCTACTCCTTCAAACCAATCAATCAATTCACAAAATTCATGACATTAGGGGAAGTATTTTCCACATTCCAAAGATTTCTAGTTTCCCCCCAGTTGCACATTTTTCCACATGAAAAAACTAAAATCAAGTCAATGAGACATTCAACAACAAATAAAATCCTCATCGTTGACATTCCAACTTAAATCTTTTCAGTTCATTCAGGACATCTTGTGAACTATTTTTCACATTCCCCAAATGTCCATGTTTTTTTAATATTCCACATTAGCCACCATGTTCATCTTATTTAGGACATGTAGTTATGGAGCTGTGACAATGTTCCCAAAGTTTCACAATAAAATTCCCCAATTAAGTGATACTTTCACACTCATTCTTCCACATTTCTTGACCAATTCATTCCAACCTCAAGTCTCACGTTGAATGTGTCAGCAATTCAATTAATTCCGCAGCATTTCAGTTCTGCGACAGCTTTAACATTTACACGCAATGTCTACAGAAATTGCATTCTCTAGATTATTGATACTGTTTTCATTGTGGGTTTTAGATTATGAAAGCAAATTTGCCACAATGTTTTGTCTAACAAAACATTGTGGTACAAACTTCATCCCCTCAACAATCAATTGTTAAGCTACTTAACTCATCATCCTAAAAATACGTTTTGGAGGAAGTATGGTTCGAACTTAGTGGGAACATTTTTGGCAAGCATGACTGTACCCCAGTGTACAAAGCAAGGTGAACAGATAAGAAAAGACACATTAAGGACAGAAGGGATGACAAAAAGAGGAATGTCCTCAGGTGATTTCCAGAGACAAGCAGGGTAAATGGAACTGTTTGGTGGGTGATAGGGGAAATGATTCGCCCATCCAGGGCTGTGACTTTCTTCGGTGAGGGAGTGGTTGGAGAGGGAGTTGGAGATGATGTGCCATTCTTTCGTGAATTAAGTTGTCGTCTGCACCAGAATCTATAAGGGTAACTATGGGTGTGTTGTGACTGGGGCCGAAATTTGCGCTATTTTCCTGACTAGCGGAAATCTGGTGCGGCATGTGGTGTAACTCTGCGAGGGGGGGGGGGGGGGGGGGGGTTTACCGGGTTGTCGTAATCTCGAAAAAGGGGCTCCCTGCACCTGTGGGCCTAAACATAGCCGCCACTCAAAGCAGCTTAATTCATTCATTCCCTTTTAGTGAAGCACAATGGCGGTCTCGCATGCATGGAGAGAGTGATCCGTGCATGACTGGGCGTGACTGGAGCATTGTCACATGTTGCAAATACAACGTGATTAAATACAGGATGAGCTGGTAATAACCACGGGTGACTTAACTAGATCTGCGGAACTCATGAATCTATCCCCACCCATGCACGATCGTTTGCGCTTCTGCCCACCCCCCTTCTCCACCCCACTGGCCAGCAAGAATGAGCTAATCATGAATAGGGCTGGGTATTGTTAAGAACCTCACGATTCGATTCAATTTTTAGGTTGCAATTCGATTCGATATTGATTCTTTAGGGTTGCAATTCGATTCGATGTTGATTTAAATGCTCCGATATCGATTCAGTAAGAAGTAGAAATACACAAATAAGAGTAAATTTGGACGATTTTGAAATATTTATTTTTGATGCCATGTAAACCATACTGTGTGTCCTATGTCACGAAGTGCATCATTCATTCATCTTCCGTTCTACTTATCCTCACTAGGGTCGCGGGCGTGCTGGAGCCTATCCCAGCAATCTTCGGGCGACGGGCAGGGTACACCCCTGAACTGGTTGCCAGCCAATTGCATGGCACATATAAACAAAGAACCATTCGCGCACACATTCAAACCGAAGGGCAATTTAGAGTCGTCAATCAACCTACCATGCATGTTTTTGGGATGTGGGAGGAAACCGGAGTGCCCGGAGAAAACCCACGCAGGCACGGGAAGAACATGCAAACTCCACACAGGCGGGGCCGGGATTTGAACCCCGGTCCCCAGAACTGTGACGCGGATGTGCTAACCAGTCGGCGCTGCATGTAGACCTGAATGTTTATTTCCTCTTGGGAAATAGATTTAAACATCCATCCATCCATCCATTTTCTGAGCCGCTACTCCTCACTAGGGTCGCGGGCGTGCTGGAGCCTATCCCAGCTATCATCGGGCAGGAGGCGGGGTACACCCTGAACTGGTTGCCAGCCAATCGCAGGGCACATAGAAACAAACAACCATTCGCACTCACAGTCACACCTACGGGCAATTTAGAGTCTCCAAACCGGAGTGCCCGGAGAGAACCCACGCAGGCACGGGGAGAACATGCAAACTCCACACAGGCGGGGCCGGGGATTGAACCCGGGTCCTCAGAACTGTGAGGCTGACGCTCTAACCAGTCGGCCACCGTGCCACGAGATTTAAACATTTCAACCAAAAATACAATCTCTCATTTAAGTGAATACATAAATTAAAAAGTCTCTATATAAAGTGTAAAACGGCGGCACGGTGGACGACTGGTTAGAGCGTCTGCCTCACAGTTCTGGGGTCCGGGGTTCAATCCCCGACCCCGCCTGTGTGGAGTTTGCATGTTCTCCTCGTGCCTGCGGGAGAGGATCAACACTGTCTGAAATGTCGATGCCTCTGATACTAGAAGAGAGATCCTCCAAAATAAATGTTGATACTTGTTGATAGTCATTTGAGGAACTGTATTTACAGTCTCATATCACAAAGGAAATCAGTGGTATCAATCATTAGCAGAGGCACAGAAGTAGCACATAGTGGCACAATTTCAGTGCAGCAAAAGCCATAAAGGGCAAATCACACACAAAGTGGCAGGATGTGAATCAATTTGGAGGATTTGCTGAATCGAGATTGAATTGTGGGGCAGAAAATTGAAATGCATTGATTAATCGATATTTTTACCCACCCCTAATAATGATGATAATCATGATGACGCGTTCGATAAACTCCTTTCTGCAGTGATTCAGAGCGTTTGATGTCTGCTGTTCACATATTATGAATGAAATACATCTGATCCACCCCACATGTCTGTGAAGCTCATGTATCTGTCCTCCCACTTGCCGGCTTCAATCGTATCCAATCAAAGCGCTTTATTACACACCCTTTAAAGCAGCACAAATAGTCTCGCATGGTGATGTCATATATGCGGAAGAGGACTCAGCGACACATGCGTGACTGGAGCATTGAATGTTTGCATTATATACCCTTATTAAATACAGAATGAGCTGGTGAAAAATCACTGATGACTTAGAGTAAATGTGTCTGCGGACCTCATTGACCTATAGCCCCTGATTATCGTTCGTTAGTTAATTTTTCCCTTATGTCCTGTCTGGGGCTCCGTAAAATCTGACAATTCTGAAGAGTAACGTTAGCACTGTGGCAAGTGTGAACACAACATGAGAAGGGGTCCACCAATATTATAGACCACCTTGGTCATGTGGAGCTCTTAGTGGCATGACATTCTGTCCTTAATACTAAACTGTGAACAATTTTGAAGATGTATTTTTAATTGATACTTATAGACACTCTCCTATGTGCTTAAGTCAAAGAAGCCACGCAGCTACGTATTTTTCTGGCTGCGTTGATTCTCCCGTTCACTTAATTCTGTGATTTACACACTTTGCTAGGTACGCAGTCTGGTTGGAGCAACCCTAATACCTGGATGTTCCCTGTCAAATCTGGTTTTGCGTGCATTCTGCTGTCAATTTAAGCAAGGTTGGGTGCGACCATTATTATTAATGGACCTCCAAACATGCATTCAATCATAAGCAAAATATTGCAATTACATGAATTTTATTGGATTTATTTCCCAAAGAATAAAAAATAAAGATGCTCTCCTTCAAAGTGTTAGTGTGTTAAGCCAGAGCGATGTGCATGTCAGACTGGCCAACGACGCATCTGCTACTCAAGGTATTTTCCTATTTAAAGTGTGCTATACTTCTGTCATGGATTTCAGTGGCATTTACAACTCTCAGGAAAACTCCATGCTCCATGATTTACAGCCAGGCTCAGATAGAATCAATAAATCACGCCTCTATGGTATCTGTGCACTCATTCCCTGGTTATGCACCGCTAGCGGGTGTGTCAGAAGACTGAACGGAAGAATAAGCATAGACGAGAAGTCTGTTTGCTCAGCTGTGTAAAAAAAGACTCACGCATCAACGGGAGAATATAGCCCTCAATGATGAATCTACTTAGATGAGTACATTGTCTGTATTAGGGGACACTTCTCTTCAGCCAATGCTCCTGTTTGAGCTTCCACCACAGAAAAATATTCCACAAGGAGCATCTGCTAGCTCTGGCCTTCAGCTACATTTGGCTCCAGACAACAAGTGATATTAGCCAAGTGACACTGAATAATAGAGATTCATATTACCAGACAGCGTGATCTTGCAGTAACACAATTTGGCCTTGTAATACTCTCAAGACATCTGCTGTTCACACATAGCTGCTTGCTTTCCAATAGGATTTTGATGCTATTTTTGTCAGGGATGCATGATTTATTTTGTTGGTCATTTTTAGACAGTAAGAATGTATTTTATTTATATTGGGCCAAATGTGTCAGTATGTGTTACAGTAAATGTTTTCTTAAGATGGTTTGTCATTGAATTTCTGCTGTGGTAGGTTGTGGCCATGATGGTTGCGTCAATGGAAGTATTTTGCTCTTATATAATTATTAATATACCATTTGTGCAGCTGCATCACAGCTCGCCTTGAGGCACTCCTTAAAGGTCTTTCGTATGCTGCAGACCATCTGTTAATGATGGTGATTTACATTTTTATTTTGTAGTCAACAAGAGCACACAGTAGCCAACAAACACAGATCCTATGAACTCTGGATTGATTTTTGCAGAACTACAAGCATGTTGTTTGTTGAGTGAGATGTGCAAAAAGTGGTGAAGTGACACGTGGTGATGATCGGGACGTCTCACTCTTACCCCGATGCTGAGGAACAAATAATGATTGTACTTCCTGAGGCATAACGCATTTACAGTTAGTCCAGCCAATTTGGCAAACAGATGCTCGAATTCGTAATCTCTAACACTCACACACTGATTTCATAGACACAGACTGACCACAGCATTAGGTGTACCTGCACAGTCAATCAAGCCCTGCACAACAGTTCTATTTGTTTTGGTACAGAGGTAGTAATTTACCTGTGAAGTGAATTTGTTTCTAATTATACTATACATGTTTGAAGATAATTGCTGAAAACGTGCAATGACGGGGAACTACTGTATGTACTACTGTATTGTGGACCTATAGCATTGTTTTTCACCATTTTAGTTTCCCAGAATTTCTGGGCTTGGCTAAAACGGCGCCCATTGACGTACTTGGGCGTCCGGCTTGAGTCCCTCCTCCCCTGCTATATAAGAACTGTGCGCCTTCATTCGTATCAGTGGATGTTTGCCGCAATTGCGAGTTCCTTGTTACGAGGCCCATTTCTACTACAGTGTGCAGTTACCGACTGTAGCTAGCTGTGTCTTCATCCGGAAAATTCATCTTCCCTGTATGCCACAATTGACAGAACAGCTCAGTGTCGTCATGTGAAGTAGCCCACCTCCCATCCGGCAGCTGACAGGAGCCCCAGAAGCCTGTTAGCTCGGGGGCTAGCTGGTGGCTAGCACCTCTCATATGCTGTGGAAAGCCCCGCGATGACTCTGTGGAATATATTCCAACCACTGCAGGCTTTCAGCGGATATGTTTTCACGCCCCAAACGTAGGGGATGTTTAGGTATAAGACAGATGCTAGAAGCATTAGCATTAATTTTCCAGCAGGGCGTGGTTTCACGCATTGTGTGGACACACCCACAAGCAGAGACAATGGCTTGATTTTTCACAATTATGAAGCCTCATTTCATTAAAAGAAAAATGATTTGTTTAATCATTCAAATTTTGCAGGGTTGTTAACAACACTCTTCTCTGTGGTGTGTCAAATTTTGAAGACATTTTTGTAATTGTAGTTTGCTTTGGCGTACAACTGGACTGTCAAATACTGTATGTTGGTTACCTTGTTCAATCAAAATAGAAACAGTTCACTCTATGGGGCCTGTTCTATACCACTCTGAACCACGACAATATACATTGTTAAATTAATTATGAATTGCTGACTGTCAATCAAAATTGGACATTGAGAGCATAATGTCATATAGATCCAGCTCTTGTATTAGATTTTGGGAGTAATGTTGTGGCCAGCTGGTGTATTGTAGATTGTATGCTTTTGTCCCATTCACACCTATCAATAACCTGTCTGACTTCTCTTCGGATTGGCATTGTACTCGCCAGTTCATTTCAATATTTAGTTACTCATAACAACAGTTTTGTAGAGCAAAATTGCAATGTAAATGCTATTCGTTTTTCATTAAAATGGCTCCATAATTGCCCTGCTGAGTTAGCATGACTGCCTTGTCTCTGACATTAACACACACTGAAAGCCTGAATAATGAATTTCAACCTTGTAGTTGTGCTGCTGCTCTCTCACAGGGTCCGCCCCCCTTTGCAATGCTCATTCACGCAATAGATTCAAGCTGCTTAGTGATGCGATCTCACTGCTATAGGAACTTGAGGCATATTGAGGAAAGGCTAGCGTTATTGCTCACAGTGACCTCCTTGTCTTTGCAGCAGAAGCTACTGCTGCCCTGCATTTTGCAACTGTGTATGTAAAGCAATCTTTTAAAAATAGATTAGGACACACACAGAAAATTATTGGGATTTTTTTTGTGTACAATTTTATGTTGTGCTGATTTATTTCAGAGCAATGGCAAGAGGAAATTTTAACATTTAACATTTATTGCTGTTCTGGTGGAGGAATTAAGCATTTTCTGTAATAATGCAGCACACTTGTTCAGTCAACTCTATTTATAAATCATAAAAGCCTCAACAGCTCGGTCCACATCTCTCTGCATATTACCTTTGTAGCCCATCGGGCCAGGGAACCATATCTAGTAATTTCGTTAATTAAGTCGAAATGGACTGCAGGTACACCATGTAATTTCTCCCAGCAAATCAATAAAAAAAAGTTTTTTGATATAAATGTGGTATAAATGTAATACCTAAATATACGGAAAGAAAATTGCATTTTACTGGTACTGTATACTGTTCATTGGAATATTGTTTATAAATAGTGGTGCCTTGAGGTACAAGTTTAATTTGTTCTGTGACCAGGCTTGTAACTCCAAACACTCGTCTTTCAAATCGTCTTTCCCCAATAAAATGAATGAAAATCCCCCCCAAAAGACAGGAAAAATATTTGCAATGTTTTTTGAGTGAGGAAATAGCACTCGACTACGGAAGCGTATTGCATTCACTTGGATTGTTTTTCTGAGGGCTTTGTTTTTTTAAATATATTTTTCTGTTTTTTTGAGTATTTTTTCTGTTTTTCTGACTAATATTTTTTTCCCCGTCAGAAAAACAGGAAATAAATTACACAAAAAAACAAACCCCAAAAATAAATTACTCAGAAAACTGGATGTTTTTTTATTTTTCCAAGTGAATGCAAGACACTTCCGTAAGTAACAACTCCTCAGTAAATTGTAGTGATACATAGTCATTTTTCGCAGAGGATAAAGAATATATGCTGGTATTGTTGTTTTGTCTGTCAACATGTGCGGCTCCACCGTTAGTGTTCATGTATCTCTTGCCAAAGGGTTATAAAATCAAAACACTGATGGTATTTGTTATTATAGTCTATGTGTTTTGCTTTTTTGGTTAAAATTAAGATAAGCGGACTTTCTCCTAATTCTCCTTGTTATCTGTTTAGTTTGACAGGAAACTTCCACTGGAATTGGCATTATACAGCTTGAAGCCTCTTTTTTGAAGATTTTTTATTCACTATCTACCAAACTCCTGATTGTTGTAAAATGACTTGAGTTGAGTTCACTGCCACCATACAGTCACTCTCACTCTTGCCGGTGTTGGCTCCGTCTAATATTCCACAGCCTTGCTCCATGTGCAGCAAGTAGATTTACACAACAGAGACACTTCAGGGAAAGTTAACTGTTGGTTGTGTTCACTCGTCCGGCCACGCGCTAACGAGCTAGCCTGCGAGTTAACAAGCTAGCAAGTTAAGGAGCTAAACACCTCACTCCTCCACGGCAACGTCATTTAGAACGTCAGTGCCTCTCCGGGTTGTTGTGTGTGTTAGTCCCCAGTGAACACAAACATGGGAACGTTAACTGTTTATTAAGCATAAGCTCTGTGGCACACGTTATTCAGCCATTTAACCAGTAGATGACTACAGCGAACATCAGCGTATATTTGATTGACAGGTGAAGGGTTGAGGATATAATTGTTTGAGATTTTCCATTAAAGTTAGTTTTTATTTCGTTTTAACTTTTCTTTTTCAAATTCATTTACGGTTAGTTTTTCAAAAATGCTTTGTTTTAGTTGAGTTTTTATTAGTTTCAGTATTGTTTTTTTTATTTATTTGGGGTATTTTTCAAGTGGGAGATTTAAAAAAAAAAGTCACAAGTATTGTGTAATTAAAGACTCAACAAAAAATACCATTTAATAACAAATGATTAACTTCTAACAGATGAACAACCATCCACAAATCAAATACAGGTAGTGTATAACAGTCCACAGAATTTGTGCAGCAGTGCATAATACTGCTTCTAAGGTTTGATTAGATGCATTACTATGTACAGTAAAACCAGACACATGCTGTAGTATGGCCTTCCAAAAATGAGCAAAAAAAAATAAATAAAAAATCAAGTTCTAATTTGCATGTTTTCCTTCGCCGGCACGGTGACCGACTAGTTAGCACATCCACCTCACAGTTCTGGGTACCGGGGTTCAAATCCCGGCTCTGCCTGTGTGGAGTTTGCATGTTCTCCCCGTGCCCATGTGAGTTTTCTCCGGGCACTCCGGTTTCCTCCCACATCCCAAAAACATGCATGGTAGGTTGATTGGAGACTCTAAATTGCCCGTAGGTGTGATTGTGAGTGCGAATGGTTGTTTGTTTCGTGTGCCCTGCGATGGGCTGGCGACCAGTTCAGGTTGTACCCCGCCTCTCGCCCGAAGATAGCTGGGATAGGCTCCAGCACGCCCGCGACCCATGTGAGTATAAGCGGTAAAAGGAAATGGATGGATGCATGGATGTTTTCCTTCCATTGTGGCTAAATTGCAAACTTCTGAAGTGGACTTTCAGATTTGTGACTGTTAGATGGACAGATAGAAAGTAAGTTGCTGTATTTCCATTGAAAGTGCATCCCGTCTGTTTTGTTGTTGTTTTTGAATCCATGATTATTGTGACAAAGCTTTTCAAGTTTTCCTGCTGTTGCTGAAGTCGTGCTGTGAAAATGTCCTGTTGTTGCAGTAGTTCAATCACCTGCTGTGTCAGCGAGACAAACTCGTCTGCTTTCACATCTCCCTTTTGTGGCGACAAACAGTGGCATTTTGAGACTGTCCACAGCGACCATTTTACATACCGCTTATCCCAGTGGTGGGCAAACTAGAGGCCCGCGGACTATATCCGGGCCGTTGACCATTTCAAATTTGTTACAGAATCATCCAAATCATATCAAAATCATGACTGCATTCATTTAAACTTGTCCTGTAATGCAGAGTGATTCCACCACATTGTCCTGTAATGCCCAGTGGTTCCACTAGGTTGCGCAGTAGGTACAGTGACACATTGACTTGACTTTGACTGTTCTGTTTTTACTCTGCTACTGCTCAGGACCCTTCTTTAACCATGGGCCAAAGAAAAGTCGACAGTGAGTTTAATATAGAATGGCCTACTAAATACTTTTTCACTGAAGTCCGGTCAAAGGCTGTATGTCTAATTTGTTAAGAAACCATTGCGGTTTTAGAGGAATATAACATCAGCCGTCACTTTTCTACCAAGCATGCTGATTATGCTAACAGCCAATCAAAGTAGGAACTGCTGGCTACAGCTCAGCGGTTAAAATCAAGCTTGCAGGCTCAGCAAAAAACCTTTATCTGATAAACTGCCATCCAAGATGCAGTCACACAAGACCCTGAAACAGCGCCACGGGAGCTGCAGATGGTACTGATTGATCTCCAATGTGATACTTCTCAAAAGAAAAGTTCTACTATCAAACTGGATGACTTTTATGCTTCATTAAGCGCAGACAAATTTCCAAAAATCCGGAAGATGGCACAGGGGATGCTGGTGATGTATGGCTCTACATATGTGTGTGAACAGACTTTTAGTGTGATGAACACCAACAAAACATCCTACAGATCCCAGCTGAGTGATGAACACCTCAGATGTGTTCTGAGAACTGCCACAAGAAAACTAACACCAGACTTTGATGTACTGGCGAAAAAAGGGGATCAACAAAACAACAATGTACTCATTAAAAGTAAATCTAAGTATTAACACTACAATGCCTTTTTTTATTTTTGATATGTAAGCATCTGGTCCCGGCTTGGCCCGCCTGTCAAATTTTAAAAGTAAATTTGGCCCCTGAGCCAAAAGGTTTGCCCACCCCTAGCTTATCCTCACAAGGGTCACGGGCGTGCTGGAGACTATCCCAGCTATCTTCGGGCGAGAGGCAGGGTACACCCTGGTCGCCAGCCAATCGCAGGGCGCATATAAACAAACAACCATTCGCACTCACATTCACACGGGCAATTTAGAGTCTTCAATCAACCTACCACGCATGTTTTTGTGATGTGGGAGGAAACCCACGCAGGCACGGGGAGAACATGCAAACTCAAAACAGGCGATGCTGTTTGAACACCGGTGCTCAGAACTGTGAGGGAAATGTGCTCACCAGTCGGCCACTGTGCCGCATGCTCAAAACAGTACTTCCAAAATACATCCAATAATGATCAGCGATCATGCTCCAATTTCTCTCTGCCTCAAACTTGAATCAAACATAATAACTTCTCCAACCTGGCGCTTCAATACTTCTCTACTGAAAGATCCAGATATATTTGGAAGGAAGGAATGGAAAGATTTTCTTGATATGGATTATTCCAGAACTATATCTCCATCCTTACTTTGGGAAACAGGGAAAGCTGTCATTAGACGCAAAATCATTTCATACTCTTTCTACAAGAAAAAAACAACAACTAAGATTAGAAAGCGGATTGGAGATGAAAATCAAACAAATTATAGAAGAATATGCAATAAATTCGACAGACCTACTTATGAACCAACTTTATAATGCTTAACAACAAGCTGATAGCATATTATCCAAAAATAACAGAGTTCCTACTACAACAGCTAAGATACAATAATTTTGAGCACAATAATAAGAAAATTATTAATACTATTAACCTTCGCTGAATTGCATAAGGCCTTAAATGATATACCAACAGGTAGAGCTTCAGGCAATGATGGATTTTCCACAGAGTTTTATAAACATTTCTGCTCTATACTAGAACCACTATGACAACGGTGACAGAGATAAAAGATAAATGCCTAATTAGAAGCCATATGAACACAGCCACAATAAAACTACTGAAACCAGGGAAAGACCCCACTCATCCAGCTAATTACCGACCGTTGTCACTAATCAATACGGACATCAAAATCATTTCTAAGGCTTCAGCCAACAGAATAGAAAAAATTCTCCCGTCGATATTACATTATGAACAAACAGGTTTTATTAAAGGTCAGAGCTCTACCAACAATGTCAGGCGACTGATAAACCTAAGATGTATGTCTCAGCGTAATAACCTAAAAGCAATTGTTTTGTCACTAGACGCAGATAAAGCTTTTGACAAAGTCAACTTGTCTTTTCTTTTTGCAGTACTTCACAAATTTGACTTGGGTGATTCATCTGGTCAATGGATCGCAACGTTATACAACTCACCCAAAGCAACTGTAACCACAAATGGGGTCCACATCACAAAGTTTGACTTTATAAACAGGAACTAGACAAGGATGTCCTCTCTCGCCCCTGCTATTCGCACTATTTATCGAATGACTGGCAATAGCGATACGGCAGAACACTAGTATTAAAGGTATCTGCGTTCCTTTGTCAGAACACAAAATCAATCTACATGCAGATGATATCCTTCTTTATTTAAAAGAACCCAAGTCATCACTTCAAACAGTTTTCAACCTCATTAAGTCATTTTCACTATTATCAGAATATGCTATCAATTGGTCAAAATCAACAATACTCCCTATAACGACTAACTCGTGGAATCCTGCAGACCAAAATACAAACTTTCCTATTCCGACAGGTAATATAAAATATCTAGGCATTAATACCTCAGCAAAACTTAAGAGTTAAATAATTAAAATCACGTACCTCTAATGGAAAACATTTTTGGGATTATTTAAATCGTTGGAGCAGCCTACCTAGCTCACCTTTAGGGCATATAGCTACAGTAAAAATGAAAACGTTTACCACAAATTACTATTTATTTTCAATGATCCCTTTCAAACCCACATCAAAATGGTTCCAAATCCTAGACTCTGCCATTTTGAAATTTTACTCTAAAAATAACAAAAAATAGAATTAACCAAGCTACCCTTTAGAAAGGTAAAATAGAAGGGGGACTTGACGCACCCAACGTCAAACACTATTACTGAGCTGGCCAAAAACAGTACCTCATTAAATGGTTATATCCAAATGTTGAACAACAATCTTGGCTGGAACTAGAACAGATAGACTGCAATAGCACCAAACTTTCAGACTTCCCATTTATCAGCACAAGTCCTAAACGCCATAATTGTTTTAAGAAAACAATTATTGCAGCCACGTTATCATCTTGGTGGAAAAGTCTAGAAGCCACACAATCTCAGTCAGCACCCTATTATTCCTCCCCGATCTGGCACAATCCCAATTTTGAGATTAACAAAATACCCCTTCACTGCAGCACATGGGAACAAAGTGGAATTGACTGACAACATCACTTATTCAAAAATAATGCATTTATGTCATGTGAAAACTTATTCCAAGCATTTCAAATTAGAGGTGGTAACTTCCTTCAAAACTATAAAGTCAACAAAAATCCTAAAAAGATTCTCAACACACGTGAATACTTTAGAACTACCCATTTTTGTTGAGAAAATAATGGAAATACAAAACAAAAAACTCCTTTCAAAAGTATACAAACTAATCTCAAATACTAATTCAATACGCTTACCCATTATCTGTGGGGTGGGGAGGGGCTACTCCTCTTTTCTCTGTAGTCTTCTAGCCAATCGGACCGGGCTGGTCCTGCAGGAGTCTAGCCTCTTACTTCACACACTCAGCACATTTTATTACTCACATTGTACATATTTGGGACATTTGGCACATTGACATCTCATTCAGGGTCCCCTGGGGGGCTGGCACGAGGCATGATGGGGCGGATGCCGGGCCAGGTCCTGGCACATCTGTGCTGGTCTTCGGTCTGGTTGCTCCCCTTCTCTGCCCTGCCGGTCCTCCAGTTTGAATACTACATACACCTGTAAATCGGGGGAGGGCAATCCGGCACGCTGGCCTGCTCTTTGGCCCGCCATGCCTTTTCCCCGCAGATTTTTACATACATTCACACATCCTTTGGGGAGCTGGTTGGCCTCGGTGGGGGTGACGGTTCCGGATGGTACGGTACCTGTGCCCCTCCCTTTGGGACTGGTCGGGGCGCTTTGGTTGGGCTGGGGGACCACCCTTGGTCTTGGGGAGTGGGTGGCGTCCCCCTGCCTGGGTCTCCCTCGGGATGAGCTTGCTGGCTTGGCCCCCTCTTGCAGATGGAGGGGTCCGGGCCCACCCTTTTGCCGGCCGGTTCAGCAACTCCGTACACCAGTTGACTAACATGCATGTGATATGTTGTTCATTCCCTCATAAGTTCCATAGACACGCTATAGACTTGAATTGCTTATGCTCGGACAACTAACAATAACACAGATTATATTAGGACATCAACTCGCAGGTTCTTAGAGGTGTTTCGAAACTATAAAAGCATTCATCAGTAGCACTGGCTTGCTCATTTCCCACATCCTGTCCTGTCCTTTTCTGTCCTCTCTCATCTTTTCTCTTGGTTAGTTATTGCATGTCCTCACCGTGTGCCCCCCCTCCATCCACAAATAAGAACATGATTTGACTGTTGTGGTCAAATATCTAGACTGTCTAACTATTGTTCTGCTGTGGTTGTCCGTTCTGTCCCTCTATCTGTCCCCTAAAACCCATTTCTGTCGGGCTGCATTTTCAATAAACATCAGAATAATTTTATAAAATAAATAACTAAGCAGAGGCAGTATTTCAAACTCCCCTGTTGCACAGCAAAACTGTTCTAGCACAAAAGGCATACAGCCTTATTTTTCATTTGATTATTTTATTTCTTGTTAATTGGGTGTTTCTAAACCTGTGTTGCCTTTAAGAGTGTTCCTGCATTTCTGATCTGATTTGAATTCTTTGACTCAAGCAAATACATAAATCACTGTTAGTAGGCAGTATCCTACTTATAATGTTGTAAATTTAAAATAATATGACAATAAATACTGCTAAATTAGTAACCATACAATTTCTCAATGGACAGTTTTGTTATTATGAGCAGAGCACATTATTACTGCAGCAATAATAGCGTTTTGGAGGCACCGTATACAAATGTAAAATTTATCGAGCCCGGAAAAAAAGTCTCTTGTCCATTGTACATATGAAACGATAACCCGCCCTACTGTTCTTCTGATTGGCTAGGACAAAGACAGAACTCGTACTTTTATTGGATTCGCTGAAGCACTTCAGCAACACACACACACACACACACACAAGGCTCAAAATATTTGTTTTCTTTGAGGAGCAGTTTTGCTAATCATTTCTTCATTTGAGGACCAACTTTCTAATTTTGAGGAGCAATTTTTTGCAGCTTAATCACACAGGGACCTGAAGCAAGTATTTTATGAAACAATAAAAAATATGACAATATAATGGGAGAGTTGAATGTAGGGCTGCAGCTAATGAATATTTTAGTACTCCGGTATCCTAATGTAAATTCGATCAAACAATCGATTATTTGGATAAAGTATATTTTTGCTTGTTTAAAGAGCAATTTTGAATACAATAAAGAAAATAAGATATTCATATTAATAATGTACGAGTAATTGGTTGAGTTTTTTTATATAACCAAGTTTTTTTATTTCTTGAATTCACATTGTACATAAAAGATGAGGCATTTTTTAAAAATTATTATTAACAGCCTTTCTGCATCTTCACGTCAACAGTTAATATTTTAGCATTTTGTGACATATTAATACATTAGGTTCATGGCTGTGCATTTATGAGCTTAGACCAGCTGACTAAGACAAATATTCTTTGTACTACTGCAAGTTTTGGAAGTGTGAAATTTGTTCAAACAAAATGAAGAAACCTTGAGAGAAAAGTATTTCCTTCATCTCCCTTCACCAAACTCCTCCCCTCTTGTGGTACATGATGATGATCGATTTTACTCTTTTTTTTCCTCTCTGGCCACATCACATTTGTGACGTTTTTCACCTACTTGACTCAAAGTTTTGCTCATCAGATTGGCCATATGTCGCACAGTGACTACAATGAGCAAAAAGCACGCTGTATGTACCGTTACGGTTGCGTTATACTGTCCTTCTCAGTAAAAAAAAAAAAAGCCACACATTCTACGGTTCTCATAATTAAAAGAGACACTCCGCAGCCCGCAGCGCTCACTGATTTGCCCTACGTTAACTTCACTTCTGTCTCTTGGGTCCGTGGGAGAGAAAGGTCCGTGTTACAACGAACGGGTGCTCGTCTTGTATTTCACTCTGAAATGCTACCACACTTTCGCCATTTGCCTTTTTTCTTTCTCTCTTCTCAATTCAGCGTCACATTTTGCAAACGTTGTGTTCCTGCTCCTCAATCGAACGCTTCACGTCCGCGTCCAAGCATTGGTGACGTTAAGCACCTTGCGTCACCTACGCCACTGCCGTCCGTCTTCAGTCTTCGCGACCGTATCCGCGGTAAACCTGATTTGCAGTTTTTGTTTTCTGCAAAATGCTAATTTTGACCCGTAAACTGTAATGCGAGACCGCTTAATTCGAGCTTTGCACACATACGTAGGTGAGCAATGTTGTGCGTCAGTGCCCGCAGATTCACCATGCTTTATGCGTCACTGCTCATTTTTGTGCACCTACCTGTACGTGTGTGTGTGTGCGTGTGTGTGTGTGTGTGTGTAAAATGTAAATAAAAACAAAATACTTGCACACAAAAAAAACAATAACGTTCATCAGTTTGAACATTAAATATCTTGTCTTTGAAGTGTATTTATTGGAATATAAGTTGAAAAAGATTCGCAAATCATTGTATTCTGTTTTTAGTCTTGACAAATATGCAGCGTAACATCTACTTAATACAATGAATATGAAGTTCAATGGAAAATCATATAACTGACACGCCAGTAAAGATGACACCCTGCACCCCAAGTCTCATGCTGTTCCGCATACCTGCCGCGGCTGCCCCGCTGAGTCAGTCTGCGTACACATGACATCTAAGGAAAGCCTTGTCTGTTTATCAAAGAAGAAGCACGGGAGGTTTAACTTCGCACATGGACGGTAAATGAATTATCAGCCAGTCCCAAGTAGCTCATCAAAGCTGAGACACAGACAGCTGGTTTCTCAGCTGGACGCTAAATTAATTAACTTCCATGCCCAGCCAGCCTGTAGAGTCTCACCAAAAAAGACTTATTTTTCCCCCTGTTTTCAGTGACATTTGTTCCTTCTGTCTGGGACAATGGATCGAGGACTAGCGACACCCACAGGTAGTGGAAAGCTACTGCAACCCTGGATTAATTTATCAGTCTTCACTGGACTTGAATGTTATATAATGTTTTAAGAACGTTGCATGAACGCCACCAGTGTTGCCATCGCAATAGCGCCACGAGTTATCGTATTTCTGCAAATTTGAATGTCTGATGTCAAATCTGTTTGTCAACTGAACCGGATGAGATGTTTCCACCACACAAAACAAATGCCACATTGCAACTATTACAGTGCTCTCAACAATCACATACAATTGAAACATTTGTTACAGGGATTAAAGAGGATGTGCGTGTGACAATGCAAGGCTGGAAAATGGTCTTGTTATCTTAAATCCAAAAATTAATATTTCATCCCACTTGTTTTAAACCCTGCAATTGGCTGGCAACCAGTTCAGGGTGTACCCTGCCTCCTGTACCCTGCCTCCTGCCCGATGATGGCTGGGATAGGCTCCAGCACTTCCGTGACCCTTGTGAGGATAAGTGGCTCAGAAAATGGATGGATGGTTTTAAACCACAACATAATTCTAAAATGGAAAAGTAACATTAAGAGGCGGTCCATCTCCCCTTTAGGAGACAAATTAGTTTGATTTTAACGTTAAAAGCATAAATTGGACTAACCGGTAGTGAACGCAGGCGTTTACCTTCCTTCATATCTTTTTTTCAAATTAATTACATTTTTATTTCAACCCATATACACTACAATCACTTTTTGGGTGAAATGGGAAGTCTCGAAGGCACCGTTTATGGTGATGACGACTCCCCTACTACTACTCTGACCTGTCTTACTGAAGCCTGTGGTTGGTTTATCCAGAACAGGTACAATGTTTTAATGGAAACATCCATCACTGGCTGTTGTATTTCAAATGTATGTGCGTGAGAGAAAGAGGCCATCGCCAAAGGACACAAACACATTTAGCGAAGTGTTCGACTGTAACAATTACTTGGAGATGTGAGGACAACCAAACCACTCTGCACAAATATACAACAAAAAGACAAATCAACAATAAGATGTGAAACACATTTTTTTTACCATGAGCAAAAAGCTCCTACTTCGCTCCAGCATTCAATTCCAGTTTATCTAAGTGATGACTGTACAGCATAGAGCTTTTTTTCAGCTTATTTTCCATACTACAAGGATGACATTGTATTTCCTTGACAATGTTTTACCTCATTTGATGTACTAGATTTGGATCGTCCTCATACCTTAGGTCAGGGGTCCCCAAACCTTTTCCTGTGAGGGCCACGTAACCTTTCCCTTCTCTGATAGGGGGCCGGGGTCAATTTGTTACAGAAAAAGTGTGACGATGGCAGGGGTGCCTGAACATAAACATGTATTGTTTTCCAGAAAACAACACACAACCAAATATTAATAACCCTTTCCGGGATCGTCACAGAAAAAAAAAGTCAGGAAATACGTACAAATGTATTCTGCTGAGCTAACAGTCCATCTTTTAGCTTTGAGTGTTTGTCTGCTCGCATTTGGCCTTGCAAGCTATCATACTTGTCTTTGTGACGGGATTCACAGTGTCGGCGCAGATTGTATTCTTTGAATACCGCCACCACCTCTCGACAGATGAGACAAACAGCCTTTTCTTTGCATTGAACAAATAATAGTTTGTCCACTGCAGGTTAAATACCCTGCATTCTGAATCAATTTTTCTCTTTCCTAAACTTTTCGCCATTATTCTGTTCTATTTGATAGGGGCGAGTCTAGGATTTGTTTTTCTGGGGGGGTTCAGATAGGGGCACAGACTGCAGAATAGAGTGTCACGTTCTATTCGTGTATTAGTCTCAATCGCGTGGCCAGACTGAAAAAATAAATCATAATGCGTCTCTGGTATTGTTCAGGGGGCCGGGCCAAATGTGGAGGCCGTAGTTTGGGGACCACTGCCTTAGGTTATGAGTCATGTTTCGTTAGCAGGATTTTACATGAAAACTAACAAATTTGGATGTGGGGAAATGAGGAAGGTAGTGCTACTGATGAGTGGTGTGGTGGAATGCTTTTATAGCGTCTAAACGCCTGTAAGAACCTGTGATATTTTAATACAACCTGTATTATTGTTACTTGTCCCAGTATACGCAATACAAAAGTAGAACGTATCTATGGAACTTGATAATAATAAACACCATATCACATGCATGTTAGTCAACTGGTGTACGGAGTTGCTGTGCCGGCACACTGAGCAAAAGCGGGCCATTAACAAATTCTATAACAAATAGAAAACGTTATAGGGTTACTTAAAAAGGTGTTTTGGAAATTGCACATGCTTGTGCAGTTCATTGAAAATGCTTAACATTTTGTATGCTGTTTTTGTTTATTGTAAATTCCACTAAATAATAGTGGAAAATTACTTAGAAAGTCAGTATACTATACTTAGAATTGGCCCCCTTCTCAAATTCTTATATTTTTGCATAGTTTCCCCACTTTAAAGTTTAAGATCATCAAACAAATGTAACTATCATACAAATATGACCAAAGTGAACCTAAAATGCTGTTTTTAATGTTAATTTCATTTATTAAGGAAAAATAAATAAAGTTACCTGGCCCTGTATGAAAAAGTAATTACCCCCTTGTTAAATCAAATGAATTCATTATGGCTAATCACAATATTTTGATTAATTTTCACTGATTAAACCCAAGCCCGATTACCTCCAGACCTGTTCAATCACTTAAACAAAATCTGTCCTGACAAAATCAAGTCTGAAAAAAGATTTTAAAAAGCTGCAACAAAATGACGCGGTCCAAAGAATTTCCAGAACAGTCGAGAAAGAAAGTAATTGACATCTATGAGTCTGGAAAGGGTTACAAAAGCCATTTGTAAAGCTTTAGAATTACAGCAAACCATACGGAACCATTATCCTCAAATGGAGAAATTATGAAACAGTAGTGAACCTTCCTAGGAGTGGCCGGTCTACAAAGATTACCCCAAGAGAACAGCAATGACTCATCCAGGAGCCCACAAAGGAACTCAGGACAACTTCTAAAGAACTGCAGGCCTCTTTTGTCTCAGTTAAGGTCAATGTTCATGACACAACAATAAGGAAGAGACCGGCCAAAAATGGCATCCATGGCAGAGTTCCAAGGGGAAAACTACTGCTGACCAAAAAGAACATAAAGTCTTATCTTACTTTGACAAAAGAACATCTGAATAATTCCCAAGACTTTTGGGAGAATATTATATGGACTGACGAGATGAAACTTCATCTTTTTAACATCTAAAAGTTATGTTTTTCTTTATATATGTGTAGATTCTCAATCATCCAGATCATGGAAATATGCAAAGGTTCAATTGAAGCAACTGGACTTTTCTAGTTTTTAGTAATTTTTTGTTCGTTTTTTCTTGTTTTACAAAAACATTAAAAAATGACATATATCATCATCTATTTACTCAAATGTCACAAATTATTTGAATTGTTTACCGAAAAGTCTGGAAATTGGAGTCTAAAAAGTGTATAGAATTTTGAAATCGCAAATGTACCGGAACCTTGGACAGAATAATAGCAACGAATCCGCCATGGAGGCGATGATCAGTGACAAGTCACGTCAGCTCCGCTCTGGCATTTCTGCGGCTGGATTCGTGATGCTCGCTAGCTAGCCAGCCTGGCTAAGCCAGAGCTATGGCGCTGGCACGACACAATCGTGTGCCCCGCTGCTGTTTTGTATCCATTATTGGACATTGGACAATCTGGTGACTAGTGATGCTAGCTAGCTAGTTAGCTATCTTGGCTAATCACAGTCCAGAGCTGTGAGTCAGACAGAGTAGAGGTTTCCCTGTGTCTGTACATTATGAGCACATGTGTGTTATTTTTCTTTTGGAGGGGCGGGGATGGGAATTTTAGTTTCATCTTCTCGGTGAGCTCTCAATTTACTTGGGTGGGCCTATGTAGAGGAAACACTGCACCTGTGAGCAATCTAGGTGTTACATAATCTTTCAGTATATACTGTACAGTATACACCTTTTCTGAAAGGCCCCAGAAGCTGCATCACCAAAGCAAGAGGCATAGCTAAACGAGCACAGCCATGAAGCCTAAGGAACGCTCCAAACAAGTCAGGGACAAAGTTGTTTAGAAGCACAAGTCAGGGTTGAGTTTAAAAAAAAAAATCAAAATCTTTGATCATCCCCGCGAGCAACGTCATCGTCAAATGGAAATAATATGGCACCATAACAAACCTGCCAAGAGAGACATGCCCACCAAAACTTACAGACCAGGCAAAGGAGGGCATTAATCAGAGAGGCAGCACAGAGATTATAATAAGGTAACACTGGGAGAGCTGCAGACTTCAACAGCAGAGGCTGGCGTATCTGCCCATAGGACCACAATAAGCTGTGCACTCCAGAGAGCTGGGCTTTATGAAATGTGGCCAGAAGAATGCCGTGACTCTCAGCTAAAAAAAAGGGCACGTTTTGAGTTTACATAAAGTCATGTGGGAGACTCCCAAAATGTATGGAGGAAGGTGATCTGGTCAGATGAGACGAAAATTGTGTATGTCTGGTGCGCACTCACCACATGTCCTCAACCCATGAACACCATCCCCACAGTGAAACATGGTGATGGCGAGTCATCATGCTGAGGAGATGTTTTTCAACAGCA
The DNA here is from genome assembly GCF_024500385.1 of Phyllopteryx taeniolatus. Taxonomy (NCBI): domain Eukaryota; kingdom Metazoa; phylum Chordata; class Actinopteri; order Syngnathiformes; family Syngnathidae; genus Phyllopteryx; species Phyllopteryx taeniolatus. The sequence continues at coordinate 25,869,715 of NC_084502.1, read as the reverse complement.
GTCACTCGGAAACTGGTCCGAGTCGAGGGAAAGATGCTTGGTGCTAAATACAGTGTTATTCTTGAGCAAAACCTGTACCAGTCTAAGTGATCATCAGGAGCAGGAGTTTTTCCTAGCGGGATGAGAAAAAACCCCAGTGGCATGATGTGGCAAGCTCGTAGAAACTTGTCAAAAATGACTTGCGGCTGTGATAGCACCAAAAGGTGGCTCGACAAAATACTTTAGTTGAAGTTATGCATATGTCAATTTTAATTTTGTTATTTTGTAAAAAAATATTTTTTTAGATATTTTCTATTTCACTTAAAAACTTAGACTAGTTTGTGCAGATCCATCAAATAATGTTCAGATATAGAAATCGCTTGAATTAGAAGTTGTAATGTATCAAAATGGTTAAAAAGCCAAGTGGGTGAATACTTTTGCAAGGCACTGCAATTGAATGTGAAAATGTTCTTTCAAGCTTTTAAATTGTTTTGTACACTAAAACGTGTGTTTGTGCTTCCAGGCTGAGCAACACCAAGAAGCAGGCGGTGCACACAGTGATGGGGATCTGGATGGTCTCTTTCATCCTGTCCACGCTTCCAGCGGTGGGCTGGCACGACACCATAGACCGCTTCTACACCTCCGACTGCAGATTCATTGTGACAGAGATCGGCCTGGGGTTTGGGGTTTGCTTCCTGCTCTTGATTGGCGGTAGCGTGACTATGGGTGTGATCTGCATCGGCATTGCTCTCTTCCAGACCTTCTCCATTCAGGCAGGCCACAAAGCGGACAAGAACAAGTTCAACGTCCCCACCATCGTGGTGGAGGACGCTCAGGGCAAGCGCAGATCCTCCATTGATGGGTCAGAACCTCTCAAGACTTCGCTGCAAATCACTTACCTGATCAGCGGTATTGTCTTCATCTATGACTTTCTCACCGGCTTCCCCATACTCGTGAGTTACCACCTAAACATGCCCGTTATTTGCTTGTAAACCACATTTTTGGTCTTCTGCATAAGATTGTGAGATGTACAGTGGTGCTTGTAAATATGAGTTTAATTTGGTCGCTGAACATGCTCATCTCAAAACATGTATCCCAAATCCTCTTTCCCCATTGAAATGAATGGAAATATATTTCGTCTGTTCCAGCCCCCCAAACAACAAAATTTGTTTTTTTCATGACAAGAATTGCACCCAACAGTACTGTACTGTATAAAATACACAGTAATAACATTTGCTGCAAACACAGAAAATGAGAGCACAAAACATAACTGTCACTAATGTATTGTCCTTCCCTGTTCCACTTTGGTGGGGTCTGCAGTGCATTACCACAACCAATTGGTATTGTCCTTCCACCGCGAGGAAGCCAATGTGAATTGATGGTGGCCAGATTTTGTGAAGTTTGCTGGCAAAAAAGACAAAAAAATCAGCCAAGTGATGGCTCGTATCTTGTAAAACTTGTAAGTCAAGGTTGTCCTATCCCTAGGTACCACTATATTTCATAGGGCGTTACGTTTCCATGTACACAAGCCCATTTAAAGATGATCTATAAAGGTATGTAATTTCGAAGGTTATATTTTACTCATATACTCCAGTTTAACAACTCAGCAGTTTGTACATAGTATTTCACCAGAGTTTCCATTTTCTTCCGGTCAAAACCCAAATTAGAAATAGGTATTTTTTTGAGAAATTCAGATGGAAACATCAGTGATGGACCAATTCTTTTGGGTGAAAATGGCCCAAAAGTAAAAAAAAAAAAAAAAAAAAAAAGAGGCTGAAACAGGATGTTATGATGCACGCAAAAAAAAAAAAAACGGCGCCAGCGCGCGGTTGTGTACACGTATTGTAAAAAAAAAAAAAAAACTGAACCAAAAAAAACCCCATTGCATCCACTAGTGTTGGGAGCGATAAACCAATCCGACTGGATATTCATTCGTAAAGGCGAGAGATACCACCACTGTATCGGTAGCAGGCTCCACAATCGATTCAATCGATTCCTTAGCTACATCAGTTGCAGGACTGTGGGCTGGAGATCAGGAAGCTAGGAATTGGTTGCCTGAGGCTTTACAGTTTTCATCTCTTAAATCAAGCACGAGAGCTCTTCCACTGTGCGACGTGGACGTAACATAATGCTTACAACTAAAAAGAGCAGTGGTGGGCACTAGCGACACTATTAGTTTACCTACATTTCTCCTCTGGGTCTGTTTTGCGACCCAAAAAGAAACTACCGAGAGGACACACAGCCAGGTACTGGAGCTAAGCTAGTCATCACGACTTAAAGTTCAAAAAGTCAGTCAGCAATCAGTGCGATTGTTTAAAAAAATGAATAAATAGGAAAAAAAAAAGCAAGCATTGCGTGTGTACAGTGGCGGTCCTAGTTTGAATGGCACTGTGTGCTAGACCCCTCTTGGTTCTTAACTATTGTTTGTTTGTGCAGATTATTTTCTCTACAAAATAAATTGTTGTAGTCTACTTAAATAGTTAATTTTATATTTGAAAATATAGTGCCATAAAGCAACAATTCTAAGAGATAAGTGGTCATTTACATGTTTGAAAATAGGGACATCATATTATAGAATTGGGTTAAGTCAAGTCAAATCAAAGTTCTTTATGACTAATTCTACATCAACAATTCTTAACTATCGTGTTGTTTCCACACCGAATCGAATCGTATCGAATCATATCGCTCCTATACTGAATCAAACCATATCGTTCCGCCCTTAAAGATATCGTTTATGTATTGAATCATAACCTGTGTATCTAGATGTGTATCTAGATTTGTACCGCATGCCAGAGATTCCAACACTAGTGTCCACATTGAACAGTCACCCAACCTCCCTGCTCTCCACTGTTCAGGTACAACGGGGAATGCTTGGCGCATGTTATTTTGTGCCACCCCAGCTACCTACGAGCCACAGCTAACGGAGCTAAACACGATGCTGAGCCGTGGTGGCGATGGTTCATTTTGTGTCCGGTGTCAACGCCGCTTAAGTCATTAATCATCACTTCCATGGCAGCGAATAAGCTACACTTGTGCCAAGTATCGCTATCACGAAGGGAGGATGAAGAGTAATTAACATGAGAAAAGAGGAAGAAGCAATGCTAATTGGTAAGCTATCGTGATGTGAAGTCACAAAAACAACTAAATACGTAAGTGATTGGGTGATACAGTACACGTTGGTCTGGCTGGAACCACTTTATAGCGGAGGGTAATCAACTTTGAACAGCAAAATAGCAGGCAAATTAATAGTGGCTGAAATAAGTATTTAACACCATTTTTCTCACTAAATATATTTCCAAAGGTGCTATTGACATGACAGGAATAAGAGTCCTTAAAGCTCATCATCAATAAATGAAGGAGAAAGGCCGTTTTTCAGCCTGTCACCATCTGGCTTGCAGATTCCATCCTCGGGGCCTCATTCATTTTACGAGTCAAGTCAATTCAGTGCGTTTCCAGGCAGAACAGAGAGCGTGTAGCGTGCTTAAGACTACTTACATCTGATACAAAAGGCCAGACCAGTAAACCTGTATTTGGAGAATGTTCCTGGTCTTGTTTGAGCCATTTGCTTGTCAAATGTGCTATTGTTATATACAACCCCAATTCCAATGAAGTTGGGACGTTGTGTTAAACATAAATAAAAACAGAATACAATGATTTGCAAATCATGTTCAACCTATATTTAATTGAATACACTACAAAGACAAGCTATTTAATGTTCAAACTTATAAACTTTATTGTATTTAGCAAATAATCATTAAATAATTTTATGGCTGCAACACGTACCAAAAAAGCTGGGACAGGGTCATGTTTACCACTGTGTTACATCACCTTTCGCTGTTGTAACACGTGCAGAATGTGGTTTGGCATTGTCTTGCTGAAAGAAGCAGGGGCGTCCATGAAAAAGACATTGCTTGGATGGGAGCATATGTTTCTCCAAAACCTGTATGTACCTATCAGCATTAATGGTGCCTTCACATATGTGTAAGTTACCCATGCTATAGGCACTAACACAGCCCCATACCATCACAGATGCTGGCTTTTGAACTTTGCGTCCATAACAGTTCGGATGGTTCTTTTCCTCTTTGGCCCGGAGGACACGACGTCCAGAATTTCCAAAAACAATTTGAAATGTGGACTCGTCGGACCACAGAACACTTTTCCACTTTGCATCAGTCCAACTTAGATGAGCTCGGGCCCAGAGAAGCCGGCGGCGTTTCTGGGTGTTGTTGATAAATGGCTTTTGGTTTGTATAGTAGTTTCAAGTTGCACTTACGGATGTAGCGCCGAACTTAATTTACTGACATTGGTTTTCTGAAGTGTTCCTGAGCCCATGTGGTGATATCCTTGACACATTGATGTTGGTTTTTGATCCAGTGCCGTCTGAGGGATCGAAGGTCACAGGCATTCAATGCTGGTTTTCGGCCTTGCCGCTTACATGTAGTGATTTCTCCAGATTCTCTGAACCTTTTGATGATATTATGGACTGTAGATAATGAAATCCAGAAAATTCATTGTCCTTAAACTGTTGGACTATTTTCTCACGCACTTGTTCACAAAGAGGTGAACCTCGCCCCATCTTTGCTTGTGAATGACTGAGCAATTCAGGGAAGCTCCTTTTATACCCAATCATGGCACCCACCTGTTCCCAATTAGCCTGTTCACCTGTGGGATGTTCCAAACAGGTGTTTGATGAGCATTCCTCAACTTTCTCAGTCTTTTTTGCCACCTGTCCCAGCTTTTTTGGAATGTGTTGCAGCCATAAAATTCTAAGTTAATGATTATTTGCTCAAAACAATAAAGTTTATCAGTCTGAACATTAAATATCTTGTCTTTGTAGTGTATTCAATTAAATATAGGTTGAACATGATTTGTAAATCATTGTATTCTGTTTTTATTATTTATGTTTAACACAACATCCAAACTTCATTGGCATTGGGGTTGTAGTTTAGGTGAGACACATCTGTGTAGATCATGACCTGATTCCTGCATCACCTCAGTTACATTGTCCTGCGTGCAGCCATCTTTTTAAAGTCGTTTGTCACCGGAACAAATGTTTTCCTAATCAAGTATTGTACACCTTAGGCAAGTTAAAATAACATGACTTCACTAGATGAGTAGTGCTCCTACATATAGGGCAAAAACAATACAGCTTAATGATGTTAAAACATTGGTAAAAGGCACAAGAACACAAGATTCCAGTGACAGTATTATATATAATATCAATTGCTATTATATTGTGCTATATATTATATTTTCTTGAAAAAGCACCCATCGAGAATCATACAAGCATTAGCAAATGTTCTGCAATGAAATTGTAACACTTTGCAGCCTTTAATTATTCCCTCAAGTTATACTTCTCAGCTTCTGTGGGCTCTCATGCTATCTGCCTAAAATTGCACACTGGGAGTTGAGCGAAACCAACTTCCATTACAAGTAGCTAAACTTATTCACTCTCGTTCTCTTATTGGATCACCAGACCAATTCACTGCTGTGCACACTTTTCATTGAAACTTAACTAGCTTTAACTTTGCAGTATTTGAAGCAAAACAAACAAACAAACGAACAAACAAAAGTAACTGTTTAACTTCTAACAAAAACAAGATTTGATTGTAATACATGTATGTTTATTTTTAATTGCTCATTATTTATTCATGCCCTTTGTCACTAATTCTGTTCATTACCTTTATGGACAGAAATTCTAGGCGCAGCCAGGGTGTTGAGTGGGTCTGGTTTGATGACATCTGTTATCACGTCGCTGCTTTTTGCAGAAAATATGGTTCTGATGGCTTCATCAAGCCGTGATCTCAGACTCTTGCTGGAACAGTTCGCAGCCGAGTGTGAAGCGGCTGAGATGAAAATCAGCACCTCCAAATCTGAGGCCGTGGTTCTCAGTCAGAAAAGGGTGGAGTCCCCTCTCCGATTTAGGAAGGAGATCCTGCCCCAAGTAGAGAAGTTCAAGCATCTCGGGGTCTTGTTCATGAGTGAGGGAAGAATGGAGCGGGAGCTCGACAGGCGGATCGGTGCAGTGTCTGCATTGATGTGGACTCTCTATCGGTCTGTCGTGGTGAAGAAGGAGCTGAGCCGAAAGGCAAAGCTTTCGATTTACCGGTCAATCTATGTTTCTACCCTCACCTATGGTTCACGAGTTGTGGGTCGTAACCAATGGAACAGATTCGCAGATACAAGCAGCCAATATGAGTTTCCTCCACAGAGTGTCCTGGCTCTCCGTTATGCCTGGATCAGACTACATGATTTTAGCCCCGATATTGGCTCAATTAGCTATCGGGGCCGATTTCCCAGATCGGACCTGACATATTTAATTGGGAACGACAAAACTTCTTGTAGTGTGACATAATCCATGACCAATGATTTGGCCCTATGTTAGCCCTACGACGCCAAAATGAAAAATCTAGCATGTTATATATATAATTTTTTGTGGATATCTTCCGTGTAGCGTGACATATCAACGACAACTCTCCAACAGCGCACCTTGATGTCGACCAATAGGATTGCGTATTGCGACCGGCGCTTCGCCTCACGTGCTTACCGTTGTCAACATTTATTCATGCGCACAAATCTATCTTTACTGAAGCTTTAGAGCATGATGCGACAGAACGTCGGCATGTTTGCGTACAATTGTTAGTGCTAGCCCTAGCTTGCTAGGCTGCATAAAGTTTTGTTGCCTGCTTGCGAGCCGT